>NC_141763.1:89190848-89495348 GCF_982258835.1 Parasteatoda tepidariorum | reverse complement strand
AAACAAAAAGAAAATTAAAACTTTTTAGCATTCTAAACTATTTGTATAGCTGATCAAAATTCTATAGTAGTTATCCAACATAATTTTTCTTTAAACTACCAAGTAAAATTAAATCATTACCTTAAACATAACAAACCAATATATTATCAATATGAAATTTTAATATTTGTTAGAAGTCTCAGTCCCGCAAGGATATTGCAGAAAAAACTTAGGTATTTTTTTTGTTGTAAAAATATTCATAAAAATTCCGAGATAAACAGATTAAAATAAAAAACAATCACTTATACATTTCTAGAAAACCTAGCTATTTCATTCAAATAAAATTTTTATTCAGAAATGTAAGATCTTTCAGATCGGAATATGTAAAAATATTATATTTTGCTCCTAATTTATTCATTATTTATGTCCTTAGTGAATATAAAAGGTAGATAATACTTACAATCTAGGCAAAAAAATAAAATAGTATGTTAAGTTTCTTAAACTAAAAGTGTCATATTTAAGAAATAGGCATTGGAAGAAAAAAAAGAAACAGAAAAATATAAAACATAAACAATGTGATTTATTATACAAATTCATGACAGCTAAAATGATCTCAGGATCAATAATTGTAGTGAAATTATTCATCATGTGAGGAACTTTTCTTTTTTTTCTTTTTCTTCTTTTCAGAACCCTTTGAAAAAGAAAATAAATATTAAGTTTTCATAATTATAATAAGTTAACAAAACATAAGTAAAAATAATATATATATTTTATTTTTAAAAAAGAAAATTAATTCAATTTCCTTTCTTATATTAAGAGGCAGCTTCCAATGTTTTTTTTCTTCAATCTGAAATATTTCATTGCAAACTCTAAAATTATTTCCCACAAAAAATCCACCTTAACAGTAGATATAATAGAAAAATATTTTTATACAGGTAAACATGATTTTTATTTATGTAAAGATTAAAACAAAAGTGTTGGGAATCAAAATTTGGCGTTTTAGTTTTTACAAGAGAAACTTATTACAAATAGGAAAACAGTCAAATTTTCTTGACATAATAAAACGTTAGAAACAAAGTTAATTAAATTACAATACAAAATAATACAATTTAATAATTATATTGTATAGTGAAGAACCCAATGCTAAATTAACTACGTAGAAAAAGCCGAATCTCAAGCATTTGCATTTAATATTTATCAATTTATGGGAATAAAGCTTTGAAAAAAGGAGAGGAAAAAATACACTATCTCATGCCTAATTCATACTTTAAATAGTGAAAATATAAGATAAATATGAAACATTTATTTAAATTAAAGAGATTGTTATTATGGAAAAGCAAAACCAATAGACAGTGAAAAAAAGTTTTTGTATGATAAAAGAAAGCCATATCAAATATATAATTAGAAACTAAACATAAAAAGGCAACTAATAATAGCTTAAAAGTGCGTTTATAAAGTTGATACTTACCATGGAATCTACTTCAGGAGCAGGAGATTCTTCTACCTGTTCCGTGGAATGTTTATGCTTCTTATGTTTCTTTTTCTTTTCTACAACAGCGGCAGCAGCTGCCTCTTCTCCACTAGATTCGGAAACTTCTCGCTACAAATGAAAAAGGAATTCAACTTCAATCGTAAAATACTAAATAAATTTATAAAATGATCTGAAATAAAGAATAAAATACTGATAACATTTTGAAATGAAATTAAAAATTTATTAATTAAAATAGCTTCTTCGTAGGATATTGGATGGAAAATGGTATAATTCGCAGGAAAATGGTATAATTTGCTGTCGAATACATATTTTAGAAGATGTAATTTTAAAGGAACTTATTACTCTCTAATATTAAATTTTCTTCTTATTTCATACATACAAATTTAAAAAAAAAAAAAAGCCCCTAAGAGAAATTTGAAAACTGTTTGGATGTAAAATTTTGTTATGAAGTAGAGACCACAAACTGCTCCTAGTGACTTTATTATAATTAATTTTTCTTTTGATTTATTCAAATTCTTATTAAGATTTAAAAATGTTAAATGGAGAATTTTTTTTTTTAGTAAAATGACATTTTAATTATTAAAGTTCAATTTTTAATCAACCAAAAACTATTAATGTAATGAGATCTACCTTATTAGAAATTCTTAAACTATTAGGTACTGTGTGAAAAATTTTATAACCAATGTTGGACAGAAAATTCATATAGTAGTGTGTCCATCCTTAAATCTCTCTCAGTATCCTAGTAATTATGAACCTTTAAAAGATAAAGTAACAAACAAGGAGCAAATTTGCTGATCACAAAAACTTTTTCTGAGAAACAAATGCACATTTTCGTTATACGGGAGAATAATAAAAACTTCCCTTGGTTAGCTTCATGGTAGGAGAACTTCTAAGAGACTGGTTGGAGACATGTTTAGTGAGAAACCCACTTTCTAATAAAAATTTAGTTCCAAGTTACATATGACTAATTTTATTCATACATGCCTCTTTTTAAGATTAACATTAAAAATGCTTTTTTCTTTGTTGACCGCTAAAAATTTATTTATTAAATTAGCATGGTTCTAACATTAAATTCAGTAGAATTGCCAGCTAAGTTATGTCAAATACAATTAAATGACTTATATTTATTGATTACAAGATATTTTTATTAACAGAATATTATAAGTTTAATTTTAATAAAGAAATGATATGAAAAGAGTGCTTAATAAAGAATTGAAAAAATAAATAAAGGAAACATATTTACTTAAATATTAAAAAAATTATCTCAGGGTGTATAGCCATATCTTTTCAACAAAAAATAAGCAACTTTTATGTATTTTTCAAGAACTCAAAAAATATTTTTAAGCACTCGTATACATTAAAAAAAGGCAAAATAATTTTCAAAGACTTGACATGACCATGATAAAATAACTAGCTTCTGACAAAGTACCCTTTTCCTGCCAGGATATATATTATATTAGCCACCATTAAAAGATCGAGAGATTTTTCGGTTCAATTTCAGAGGGTGGAAATGAGGCCTGAAATTGAGGAAATCTCGCAAAATACAGCAGAAAATGCACATTAGAACGCTAAATTCTCACCGAACTCAGACTAGTAGATGCACATCCAGACTCTCAAGTATTTCATCAAACATGTAAAATGGATCGGAATTTTCATACACTATGAAAATTCCAATCCATCGAACCCATAACGTTGAATAGAACAATACGAAAAGCACGCTTTTGTGCAATACATGGCGAAAATCGACATGGTGAAGAAAAACAATCTCTCCAAGAATCTCACTTCATTTAAAAACCACTAAATTTTAAAAAGTTGTCTTTTCTTAAAGTAATATACACAGTTAAATCAAATATTAACACATATCACGAAGAATAATGAAAACTGAGAACCAAAGTAAAATAACTGACAGAAAAAACAGTGTCTTCATTCTCTTTTAATAAAAGATCAATTACCTTCATAGGAGTGGACGTTTCAACTTTGACTTCTCGAATTTTTGCAACAGGCGTAGCAACTTCACTTTTGACTTTACTGTAAAAAAAAAGAAAGCATTGAAAAACAAGAAATGCTTGAAGCACAATACAAAATTATAGAATACTGCAATCACTTCAGTTCAAAGCAAAATAAATAAAACAAACAAGGATACTTACACATCACTATATACTGAACTCCAATCAGCAGGAGTATTTTCATTTGGCTTACCATACTTGTCTAACAAGCCATCCTTTACCATTTTTTTCTTTAAGGTGGCCTAAGAAACAACACAGTATTAAGCTACACAAATAATAGAATAGACTTTGTTGTACACAGAGGTTCAGTTAATATACTTGTATCAATTTATATACCATGCATGTTTTGTATTTAACATAATATTTTGAATAGGATTTATAATTAAATTACATACCAATGGAGAATACCAACCATTATAGTAACTAATTTAAGAAAAAACTTAGCTCCAACAAAAATCTTGGTGTTGGATTTTCAAAATCTCGTGAATATAAATTGCAATATCGAATTTAAAAAATGGGTAATACGAATTGTGACCCTGTATTTTAAATTCGCATGAATGCTTCATGGTTCCCACTCAATTTCAGAAAATAAATTCTTGGACTTTTCCAGGTATATTAGGTAAATTTCAATAGAAATCCATACCATATTTTATCTACACAACATATAATGGAATGAGAAGAGAAACATGGAAAAGATACACGAAAAAGAGGAATAACTTGAATCTCTACAACTGATTACTGTTCTTGACAATTCTAAGACTAGTTATTTTCCAGGCACAAGGTTTTTTTGTAAAAAATTGCAACTTTCCCTGTTTTTAAAGAGTCAAAATTAAATTCCCTGACCATTCCAGGTTTTTTCTGTTCTTCCTGGACCCTGGGATTGATATGCTTTGATGGGTGTGAAATCTATTCATTGAACTTGATCCTGCATTAGTAGTTCAACAGCTGCAAATCATGGCTCATGTTTTCTCTTCCGTTTATGAATGCCTCACCATTATCATCCTTTAAATGCTCCTATTTACATGGGTATTGCACTTGAAGTTGCAATGTTTAAATCTAAACCCATTATTTGATTAATTGTGAACAGCTAGGCTACAAACTTGAATGTTTGCTAGTATGTTGCTCTCAAAACAGCTCCACCAATATGAATTTATATTCAACTCTAAATTATATGTTGCGTCAAAATAAATAAATAAATAAAAGAAAAGCAGATTATCCAACCATGGATAATTGGGAGCTTATGGTATAAAATATGCAATAGACGATAATAGAAAAAATTAAGTTCTAGAAGAAAAAAAAAGGTATACATACTGTGGGTCCTAACCCCCATTTTCGTGGATATGTGTCTCGTTCCATTACAACTCTTTTGAGTTTTGCAATGACTCCATGATTGCAACTTGCAATAGTGGATGTGGTCATTAATGCAATACCTAAAAAATAAAGTAAAATTAAAAACCTATTTTTAACAGAATTTAAAATGTGTGCAGCTCATTTATAATTAGATAGCTCAGATTATTGCTTAGAATTATGAATTAATTACGAAAGAAAAAAACTGAATAAAAAAATTAGCTCTACAACTATGAAGTAATCACTGCTAATCTAAATAACAATTTACCTATGAGACACTTTAGAATGTTTTGGGAAATAGGACGTAACCATAGCAGATTAACATCAAAGATTAATGGATTGTTTATCACTTATCAATATAGCCGAAATTGCTAATAATGAGAGTGAAGTGACTAGTAAAAAATGGCACCCAGAAAATATTGTAGAAATTTATACATATTTTCTAAGATATAAACAAAATACCGTTCTTTTCTCCTTTTCTGTAGAACATAAAAAAAGTTATTTCATTTGATTTGAACTACCTTATTGTTTCTTTTTTTGGGTAATTAACCATAACTTCAGATAAGAGACTCAACATTTGAAAGAAAGAAGTTCAGGTGCTTTTAAAAACATTAATGTTTCTGCTGAATTTATAACACACTAATTTTCAGCTGTCTTTAAAGGGTTTTTAGCTAAATTGGAATGGTGGAAATTTTACGAATCACAAAAATATTGCTTGGTCAAATTGGGGTTAGCTCGTTAAAAGTAAACTATGCTACAAGACTTAACATTGAACCAACCAAAAATTTAAGATGTGTTCATTAAATCCAAATTCTTGTTAAATCAAGACTCATTATAAGAGATTTCTCTGAATTTCTCTTAAGTTATGCTGATTTGTTCAACAAATGTAAAGGAAATGATTTCTTGAACCTATGGGTACTGTGTCATATAACTTACTAGATAGATTATATAAATAAACACATAACTAAAAATGAACGTAAAATTGAAAGTGCAAAAATGCACTGTAATAATAAAAACAAAAATAATACATAAATAATAATTTTTTTTTTAAAAAAAAGCACAAATAAAATACAGCTCTAACCCCAAAATATTTAAACAACTTAAGGCTGAAGAGAAAAGAATCCCTTCAAATCAGACAGCAGTTTTGTGTACTATATGAAGCCAATACAGCAGGGAAAAGAGCCATATTAGTCTTACCCAAAGCGATAGCTTCACCTTTAACCGTCATAATTACTATTTCTTGGTTCAATTCAATGTTGTCTTCATACCTAAGAACACCAGGCAACATCACTTTTGCACCGTAACAGATAGCATTTACCTAAAATAAAAATGATAAAATCAATGCAGCAATGTTCAAAAGCTCAGTTAAAAAAAAAAAAAAAAAAAAAATTAAACCATCGAAAATTACCAAGTGTATCAGGTAAAAAAAAAAAAAAAAAAACTTTCTTTCACTTTTTACTAATATCTCTTCAAATACACTAATATAATTTAATAATTATAAAATAATATCATTATTAAAATAATTATACCTAGCTCATATTAGTAAAATTTTAATGAGATAATAAAACATTTATGAAAACTATTAGATTAAAGATTTAGTTACTCACGGCAGAATCTTTCACAATAACTCTTTTATGGGTCACAAGCAATCCCTCAAGTGGTTGAATAACTCTTCGTAGATAAGATTCATCTTTGTGGTTATTGTACACATACATGGCATCTAAAACATCATGCATTGTGTATAGACTTTGCTGGAAAAGATGCAAAACACCTATTTTTAATTTATGTACATTGTGTATTTAAATTATGTACAGTGCATTCATGAATAACTTATGATCTAATGTTTGGATCCTCATGTTCTAGGACTAAAACTCAAAAGGCTCAAGAGGGTAATTTTTAATATGGAAACTAGTAAGCGCAGACATTTTAAATTACGAAATCAGACACAAAAATGTACTTTCTCTGAATGAACATAGTTCTTTCTCTCTCGATGAATTTGGATTATATAAGGGGCAGCTGCTATCTAGGAAATATAGTTCCAATCGTCTGAACAGGAGAGTGCCCCAAAAATTGGACTTTTTAATGTCAATTTTACTTCATCAGTATTTCGTTATGAAGAGATTGAAGAAATTTGGAAGTGAGCTGAAAATTTTTCGTACTCAGTTACAAAATTCGTTTATTCAAACATAATTCTAAGGAAGAAAAAAAAAATTGCGGTAAATATTTATTATGATGATCATTTATAATGGTTGAAAAAATGTTTGAATTGTAAGGTATAAAATTTTTGGGTCATTTCAAAAAATATAATTTTACACAGCAATTACACAAAATTTGACCACAATCAGTCGAATAGTTCCTGAGAAAACAAATTCTAAATATCTAACTTGTTTGGAATTCCATTATATCAATTACACAAATAGTTAATAATTATATAAATAGTGTATAAATAAATGATTCAATTATATAAACAGTGAATCTCGGGCAAATCTTTATGGATAAAACAAAGCTCTTAACCACATTAACTATTACTAAGCATTATTGAAGCAAAAATTAACAAATATATCTGTTTGTATTTACAGTGTTCTCAATCTTTTATCAAAGCAAAAATTACACACCTTTTTAAAGAATTAAGGATAGTTAAAGAAGCATAATTATTTATCATCAAATACACTTATACCCTCAGTGACAGAGTGGATTACTTACTTAAAAAAAAACAATTTCATTGTATTGCAAGTACTAATAGAATTGTATTTATCATGGAACTATTTACTTTTTAATACAAGTGAAAATTTTTAAAAAAATGTTACTACTTTATCACACACATTTATTTAATTCATTACAATTTTTAGAATTTTCTTCTTCTTTTTTTTTTTTTAGTGGCCAGTGGGAGGATAAGAGCTCACTTATAAGAGTGACTTAAGGACTGTGGGAACTCATTTTCAGCCTCCCATTTCTCTCCAACTTATATTCTAGTTTGTTTAAACTCATTGTGGATGCAAGAAATGTTACATTTAATCTGTTCAGCGACAAAAATACTAGAGTTTTATAAAATATAGAAAGTAATCACTGGGTAATGATTTGACATGATTATATAAGCTGCATTATTTTAATTAAAATATTACGATGTTATACGTATCAGATATCAGTAACATCAGACATGATGTTATACGTATTCATTCTAGACATTTACGTACCTGCCAACATTGGAAATATCGGAGATTTTACGATCGACATTTTTTAGAGTGGAATACGAATACTTAATATACGAAATATTTTTAAAACCATTATTTATAATTACTTAAACTATAAACATTCAACATACTGCAGTGCTGGCTATAGCACTATCTGTTGAGGATTAAGAGAAGTATTTTTGCCATCAGTGGATATTTTATTAAAATTTTTTTTTCTTTTTTTTTCAAATTTGAGAATATATGGGTAAACAGGAGACTTGGCAGGTATGCATTTAGCGGACTCAAAAAGTTTAAAAAGATTTATAGAACAATTCAATATCAGTGTCTTTCAATATATGGTTTCAATGCATAACTTAATCATTACCTTTTCACTTTGAATACCAGAACGAACTCTTCTTAGTTCTTGCATCTGACCACCAACACCTAAGGCCAAGCCCAAATGAACACACATGGTCCTCACATAGGTACCTGCTTCACAGCTCACCCAAAATATACCTGTACATTAAATTACACACAATATTTATTAGGTGCTAATTTATATAAAATAACATCAAGTAGGAAACATAACGATTAACAATAAATACATCTCAGCTTCAACAAATTATATAGTCTAAGTTGTGTTATTTTTTTATTTATCTAAACAGATATTCCTGACTTAATCACACAAATTTTTTTAATCTTCATTGAAAAGTTGCAGGGACCTTAAGAATAAAGCTAGGATTCAACAATTATGCATACATTTTTAACAATTGCTCGATTCAAGCTTTTCTTTTGTACTAAACCTTAACATATAGCTTCGTTGAGTTACAATAAAAGGTTTCTTGAAACATATGAATCTAGGATTTGAAAATTGAAGATAGAATTTTTATTATTATAACAGTCATATAATTCTCTAAGGTACAATTCTTCACAATTATTACCCTTACTATTAAATGAATGATAATTGAAATAACAAACCGAAATTTACAGTTGATTTTTTCTAAAAAATTGCGTAAATTTTAAGAACCTAAAATTTAACAATTATACAAAAAAATTTCACTATTTTACAATCCAATAAATATATATATATTTTTAACAAAACCTTTACAATTTTAATGGATTGTAACCAAAATCAATCTATAGGTACTATTGAATTTTTTACAATAATAATCGAATTAACAAATCTAAACTTATACAACTAAACAATTATATAAAAAAATTTCTGTAACAAAGCTCTTCAACCTTCATCGAAACTATAATAAATATTTATTATAGTATATTAAATATACTATAAAAAATATTTATAATTTAAATTAAAAAAATAATTTTTAAAAAGAAACTAACAAACCTAAATTTTTTTCCATATCAAACTCATACAGCTTAACTTCATAAATTGTCCTTATACGCAATTGTCTTTTAACAGCAGAAATGAGAGGTGGTCTTTGAAACAAAGCTCCAGTCAACAATTCAAGACCCTAAACGAATTCAAAACTTTTTTCATGAAACAAATAAACTATGTATTTAATTTTCAAAGATTAGAACAAATAGTATTTTCATAAATAATTCAGGAAAGACAAAAAATTTAATGAATATGCAAATAAGTATATCCATTGAACAATAATGGGATTGGATAAATCACAATACCTTGCTAACTTTAACAGGATCTTCAACAGAATTATGCAACTTGAAAATGGCAACATACTCCTTTCCCGCACCTTGCTGTGACTTAACAAGACGAGTGGCCCTACCAATACAAACAACCAGGCACCCAGTAACTTTTGGGTCAAGGGTACCACTGTGACCAGTTTTTGGAACTTCTAATATTCGCTTTAACCATGCCACAACTTCATGTGATGATGGATTGGAAGGTTTGTCCAAATTAATAAAACCTGACGTAATATAGTCACGGATTTCTCTCTGAAGAGGTGAACATCCACTTGGAATAGGTGTGTAGTGATTAGTCCTGACATTTAATCTGTCAACATTCTGAAATAAAAATTATAAGAAACAGAGAAAAAAAAATTAATATATTTCAGCCAGGATAAATAATTAAAATAGACATATCTGAATAAATATACACCATATAAAAACCATTAAAATTTGTAGAGGAAACTGCACTACCATCTACTCAATAGTATAACTATTATAAAAAATCCAGGATTGTTAAAAATCAAGTTTTCTTATTGTTAAAAATATTTAATAATTATAAACTAATTTTTAATCATAATTTAATCACTAAAAATCAAATCACAATTATTTTTATACAAGCACAACACCATCATTAATTGTAAAGAGGGAGAGTTAATTTTTCATTTAGACATATAATAAACTGAAGATTATCTTTGACCAGAAAATATTAAAAAAGAAAAGAAATAATTATTCTATATTACTCCAAATAGAAAAAGCGTTTTAAAAAGTTTAACAGACTTATTAAGAATTAACAGACTTATCGGGAATTAATATAATATATATGAGACAGTAATTAATTTAGTTTTAAATGATAATATTTTAATTATCATTACTAGATCTCTTGCGAGGTTATTAAAAGAAATAGAAATTTGCAACAGGGAAAAAATTAATATATTTACGTTTCATAGCATTTAGAGGATTACAGGGTAATATAAATAAGACAAATAAGAAAAATGATAATTGGAAACAAATAATAATCTATGAAAAACAATAAGCAAGCAGTTAAATATTACCTTTAACAGTAATGGCCAATCACAACTGTTTAATGTGGCTGGCTTTTCAGAGGGAGAAAGCATAAAATTTTCTTCGCATTGTATTTCCTAAAACAGATTTAAAATTATAATTTCATTTTTTAAATATCAATAAAAAACAGTTTCAAACTGCACATAAGGCCATTTTAAATTGTGTAAAAAAAATTTTTTTAGAGAAAGCATTTAAAGGTTTAAAGCATATTAATACAAGATGGAAATATATTTTTTAAATTAACAACTCTTTATCTTCTCAAAATAACATTTTATTAAAATCAAAAAGAAATCGCTTTATTAAAATCAAATCATTTTTCTGACTTTATTGATTTTATTCAGCACAACACTTTAACAACAAATGAAGCCGATTAAAAAACAACAGAGATCTTTTGCAATAGCTACATTAATAAATAGTTATTTTTCATCCCTCATATTTAGTGCTCTGGATTCTGAAATAACTAGCATAATTGATTAAAGGATATCTAACTTTCTTCGCAAAGGTGAGTAAGCATGTCTCATCTTTTATTATTATTAACATTAATTGCTTTTGAGCAAACCGGAATATATATTATAAGAAATCAATAGGATTTTGATCCTATTATAATCATGTAATAGGATCAAAATAAGTGACAATGAGAAATTAATTTGAAAATGTAGGATTACCAATTCAGCTATATATGAAGGTTTAACAGCAACTCTAAAAGTCTTTTAGATAATTGAAGATTAAACTGATGTCTCTACTTCTTTTATTATTATTAACATTAATTGCTTTTGAGCAAACCGGAATATATATCATATGAAATCAATAGGAATAAAATCAATACGATTTTGATCCTATTATAATCCAAGGGATCAAAATTAGAGACAATGAGAAATTAATTTGAAAATGTAGGATTACCAATTCAGCTATATACATATGAAGGTTTAACAGCAACACTAAAAGTCTTTTAGATAAAATAAGTAATTATGTCAAAAAGAATTTCACAAATTATAAAACAAACATATAATAACTATTAAACCATCCAAATTTTTCACAACCTGAATAGCATAAATTTTTTTTACAGAAAAATCAAGTTAAAAATGTTTTTAGAACTAGGCCCATTTTTACATTTTTAACTACTCTCAAATCTACATAAAATTGAATATTTAATATATATATATGTACACACATAACTACTGAATATAAAAAAAGATTAACCTGATAAAAAAATACATTTTAGAGTTAAAAAAGACTTGAAGTTTTAAAATTAAGCAACACATTAAATACATTTTATAGTATAATACAACAGTGAAAAGAAATGACTATAGAATGAATCAAGTAATTTACAAACTTAATACAAAATAAGAGGGATAAAAAATAATAATACTCCAAGAGTCTTGGACTTCTTTTTCTTCTTCTTTTCAGGTGTTTTGCTAGTATCTAAAGAAAGAATTCAAAAGTCAACAATTTAAAATTCTAAATTAAATGTACAGACATTTTGACTTATAAATTTAGAATCACTAAAATTTGTTTTAATTAAGATGTATTTTCATCCTAAAATTTAGCAAAAATATATTAATATTTCTTTTGTTAAATTTAAGATATTTTAAATTGAATACTGCAAATTTATGAATTCTTATTAAATAAAATTAATAGGTTTAATCAAAATTCAATTTCATAGAGATCCACACAATCCCAAGTAGCAAAAAAACTTGGACCCTCATTGGGCTAATATTCACGAATCTTGGCTCTATAATTATTCAAAGAGCCGTTATTTTTCCAATATTGGCCTTACATAGAATTTTTCGATTCATCCGATATTTTGCAGCCACTTTACAACCAATATCAGTTTTTTATAGAATTGTCAGATTCTCCGATATTTTATAACCATTATTTAGCAAATATAGGTTCTATATTGGCCAATATTAAAAAATCTAGGGATCCTGATATTGGTTCTTTGATGTTTGTTCTTATAGGATCCATATTGAGACCAACTGGGGACAAGGTAAAATTGTTACTAAGGACATTTTATCTATAATCCATACCATATTTTATTTATACCATGCAATTTTCCATCAGAAAACTTTTTTAAAATTATTAAAGTCAAATATTAGTTTTGTGAGCATTAGAATGAAAATGGAAAAGTTTCACTATAAAGAGAAATTTAAAAAATAATTACAATAGAATTAATTAACTCAATATCAATAACTTATTACTATTACATACAAATCTAAGACTGGTTATTTTCCAGGTATAATACAGGAATTTACCAGATTTTTTTTTAAAAAAATTTCAAGGTTCCCTGATTTTCAGAGTTAAAATAAAATTTCCTGACAATTTCAGGTTTTCCCTGACCTGTTATGCTTAGGGAAAATCTCATTGAACAAGCATTCATATTTGGAGTGAAAAATTTACATCTTTTTTTTTTGTCACGCATATTGAACAGCACATCTAAATTTCAAATTAGTTTTGAAGTAATTCTTTGTAAATGGAGTTTATTTTAATTGTACCAACTAACTGTTGAAAATGAATAATTTTTGCAACCATCTAGTCTAACGCTTTTAAAAGCTGTTCAGCTCATCTTATTGTCTCAAACATCTCATAAAACTTTAAGTTCCGTTTCAGAAAAAAATCAAATGCACGATTGGATTTGCTTATTTCATAAAAGCATTTTCTTTATTTTAGAGACATAAGTTATATAACATGTAAAAATAAATATTTTACATATTTAATAGTTATAGCATGTTTATTAAATCTAAAATAAAATGTGAAAAAAATGGAGCTATGCATAATAAACATTCGAAAATTCATGAAGGAAAGAGTAAACACGATCTAAGAATGAATGCAATTTTACATGCAAATTAAAAGTAGAAAAGGCAATTACATTGATTGTAAATTTTTATTGATATATTTTAAGATATTAAAACCTTTAAGGACATCAACGTGGGAATAAGTTGATTGTCGTATAGGCAAGTTATCAGATACATATATTACAATATAAAATACAAATAATGTAAAATAAAGTTAACCTGGATCCATTCCTAAAACGTCAGAAGCCTGCATATTTATAATAATATATAATAACTAATTTTCTTAACTATGTAAACACCGGCTACATTACTTTAACAACAGAGACCACATGTAATAACTAAAACAAAGATAGCGATTAATCGATTTGGATGAGACCCCCTGGAAGTTTTATTTCAGCGGTGGCCCATCGAAAAGAAGGCCGTTTTCACTGCACGTGAGAAGAAGAATTTGGACCTTCACTGCATTCAAAGATCCAAGACGTGTGTGCGATTCTTTGGAAGCCACAGATAAATAAGCATTCTCACAATTGTCGCACCTCCAATCACCATCGAAAAAATAGAAGAACGTGATTCTAGAGCTTTTTGCGGGAGAGAGTTTCTCTCTAATCAAATTTTCATATCAGCTCAATCGCGTTCACCCCGACGTAGCATTCCTACTGTATACGATTCGCATATGCGATCGTACGTCAATGCGATTCACGCATGCACGAGTGGCACGTTTTGAATGTCATTTCTAAACATTTGCATGCTCGTCTAGGATAATCGCATAAACTAAGGCTACTATACTAGGATAGTCTAATTCAGGGGCTCTACCATAAATGCTTCCTAAGAGTTTCGTACAATCACGTGGATGGTATTTTCTCACTAAAGAGTGCTACAAGCTCTGCCGATACTTTCTAATTAATGTTTTTGATGTGTTTTGAAGCAGTTTGGCTCACAACGTGATCACCGTGCTTTGAGACACTCTTGAATAGTACTCCTTGTATTCGTTACGTGATTTATTATTTGTGCGTAAAAAAATAATCGTTATAAGAATCATTATTTGAAAACCTTTCATTTCAAGACCTTCATTCCTTCCTTTCATTTGAAAAGATAATCGTTATAAAACACTTCTTACCCTGTTAACAATATACCAACTTCGAAATGTAGACTTGAATGATAATTTGTAAAATAAACTAAATCTACCTGCTCGAACAATATGCTAACGTATGATGGTGCACGGCTTGCACCAAGAACAAATAGTAATAAACAAGTAAAAAGAGGCCAAATCAGAACTGCCAATGAAGAGAGTTCTTTCTAAATCTAGCAACCATGTCATCTCTTTAACAATAAATCTCTAAATAGCTAAAATAAATTTTCACTTCAAGCTCACCATAATTATTTAATATCATTAATTCATCATTTGCGCTTAGTAATTATGTAATTTATTTCTTTTATTAAAAACAAAATTATTCGTTTAAAAATACCGAATATAATGTGATTATATATCAGCTTTTATTAATTTTATTTTATTGTTTGTTCTTTCAATAATTGATGCAATTTTAATAATATACACACGTATACATGAATTCGAAATAATATATTTATCAATTTCTTCAATATATATTTTATAATTATTATTACGAATGCGTAGTCAAAATTTTTAAACATCTTGAAATTTCTCAACATCTTATATATCGTCTTAATCTTAAAATAAATTCTTTAATTACTTGACCACGCGTGTTTCGCAGAACTATTTTATCAACTATTTAATTGTATTTTAACATTTCTCAAAATTGTTTTCTTTACGCTATCACACATATTATTTTTTAATTAATATAGAAAAACTTTTTTTTTAGTATTTTAATTTAGATTTTCCTTTAAAGTAAAATTACTTTTTGAAAGAAAACTTAGAATATCTGCCAGCTTACTGAGAATTAAATCTTGTTAAAAAATTAAAAGCATTTTGCTGTTTAAAATTATTCGATGCAAAACAGCTGACTATTTGCGAAGCATACTATTTCTTGGATATATGTGCCCGCATATAATGTGGGTTAGTTCCATAAAATAGTTCTTCACGAAGGCAAATGTCTCCCGTTACTTGCTCAAAGAGTTCTCTTGTCTTCTGGATTGGGTTCAAAATTATAAGGCTACGAAGTTGAACATTAGTAGTCGTATATCTAAAATTAAGTCGGATATTTATGGACGGTTATAAAATGAAATAAATTAGAAAAAATATAGATATAATACTTGGAAAAACGAGTATAAGTCAAAACAAAGTAACAAGATACACTTAGGTAAACGTATTTAGAGAAACGATCGAGAAATAATGCTTACAGACAGAAAGTATAATTCAAATTTTCCGGTTATTTAAAAAAAAAAAAAAATGATAACTTTTTTTTATTATGTTCAGGTCTTCCACAGATTGTGATCGTGCGCACCCCCGCACCGCGAAGTTGTTTTTTGCGCCACTGAAAGAATCACACCCAATGTGAAAATGGTCTCTCATGCGAATTGAACAAATACAAATCTGAGCAGGGGAGCTGCGAACTTATATTTCTGGGAAGCCGAGCAAATAAGTATGTAATAGACAACTAGTCGAATTTTCATTTTACAACGCAGCTAAGTTAACTGCTAACCGATAACTAAGCCAAAGCGTCCTCATAAAGTCTTTTTTAAACGTACGAAGAAGTTTTCCATTCCTCAAACATACATAAAGAAGAGTTCGTTACGTGATCGAACTTATTGAACCTAACTCCTTGCTTCGAGAATCACCTTACTCATGAGGCAAACATAAACATTCAAACCGAAACAGTTAAGATATTCTGCCCCGTTCGCGTTGTGCATTCATTTGCTTCAATAATAATAATAATATTTTGTTGCTAATATTTCCCCAATAAGTTAATTTTTTCCCACCAATATATTACTAATTTCACAATTTCATGCTTAATTATTTTAGTCAATGAACCGTGATTGCTCAGAGGTTAATCAATGTGGAACTGTTGCGGTAAACTGGGGTTCGATCACCAGCCTTCCGTGGCGCCCACTCAGTTTCAAATCGATAGGTGCCAGCTTGTAATAGACTGATATGCAAAAATCAAGGACGAAATGGAAAAACTAGCGAAGTCAGGTAAGGTAAAGTAGAGGGGCTTGTTGTAAGGAAATCAAACGAGCTGGCAGAGGAAGCTTAGTATTTATGTGAATGGTATTGCACGGTATATATCAGTTTAAACGAAGTGAATTTGTTGTCACTGTGTGATATGGACAACAGACAACACAGAAGACGACATATGGATGAGTTTACGTGAGGACGAATCATTGGGAAGTTGGAAGAAGGTCGAAGTGTGACCAGTGTGGGTGCGGAGTTCGGGTTTGTCCACAGTATCGTTTCACGAGTTTGGAACACATTTCAGAGGACAGGTACAGCTGTCCGGAAGTTTTAGTAGAATTCGTCCTAGCACAACCAGGGCAGCAGACGACCGGTATATAGTCCTAAAGGAACATATAACTGACAGCAAGAAAAATCACTAGGCACACACAGCTAAGTACTAGATGCCCGATATCGCGTTTTACCATGGCCAGAAGACTGAAAAAAGGTGGTTGATTTGCACGGTGGCCAGTACGATGTGTTCCATTAACGCCAGTTCACCGGAGACTCCGTTTAATGTGGACTCGACAGATAAGCACAAAGACACACAACGACTCGACAGATGAGCAATGGGATGGAGTACTCTTTAGTTACGGATGAGAACAGATTAAGTCTGAGCAGTAATTCTGAACGCATACACATCTGGAAAGAGCGAGGAATGCGTAATAACCCCTCTTAAATCATCGAAAGAGATCCATTTGGAAGAGGCGGAGTTCTTGTATGGGGCGGTATCATGCTTGGTACCCGTACTGATCTACACATTTTCCAAGGTGGTTCAGTCACTGGTGCCCGCTATTGCACCGAGGTTCTTCTTCCTATTGTACGTCTTTTTAGAGGTACTGTGGGTTCTGAGTTCATAGTCGATAATGCTACACCTCATCGTACCGTGGCTGTCACAGAACTGTCGGAGAGAGAAGATATTGCACGCATGGAATGGCCGGCGAGATACCCGGATTTAAATCCATTTGAACACACGTGGGACACTCTAGGAAGACGCTTCGCAGCACGTCCCAAGCCGGCAACAACTATTCCGCAGCTGCGATTAGCACTACAATAGGAATGGGCAGCAATTCCTCAAGAGCTTCGTTAACAACCTGGTCCTCAGCATGGGCCGACGATGTCAATCTTGAATAGCAGTCAGAGGTGACTATATCTCATACTAAATGTTGGAATTTTCTTGTCATTTGTACACGTGTGTTTTAAGCCTATATTTCAATAAAGTTCTTGGGGATTAAATTTTTCAGCAAGTTGCTTACTTTCTTATATTCTTACATTTTGAGGATCCTATGGTATGATTTTTATCGATTTCCAACACTGCTGTTTAAACTTACACTCGAAAAACCACTTCGTCCTTAATTTTTTCACACTAGTGTAGAAGTAAACGCGATCTCTGTGCCTTAACCTCCATGAACCCCCTGGCCCTCAATGGGCTGTAGAGGGCATGCTTTATTGTAGCTAATAAATAATGAACCATTTGATATAAATAAATGTGTAAAAAATTATCAATACGCAGTCATGATAAAGATATATTTTTCATTGTAAGACGAATTGAATAACAAATAATTTGGCGATCGTCAAAACTCGTCGAATGTGTTGGATAGAAATTAAATATTTTGGGAATAACGCTTTAGTACAAAATTAAACAGTAATAATTATACAGTAGTACAAAATAAAAAAAAATCTTAATCATAACATTTGATAAACTTATTTAAAATTCATTTATTTGTTAAACTTGAAAAGTGAACAATGAAGTGGATAGAGGTATAGTAAACAAAACTTTATGCCTAATCAATCCAATCAATAAATAAAATAAAACTAGCATCTAATCAGATGAAATGAAATTAATTTTTTGATGATTCGTTGATTGATGACTTCAGATAATTCGTTGTTTGAATTAAACTTGAAATTTTTTTCTCACGTAGCATCGTGGAAATTTGAAAGACTTCCATAAATTTAATGGATACGTAACTTTTATGTGTGAAAAGTTAAATTTTTTTCTTCAAAAATCTATAGAGGGTGCCTGCCTATACTCACTAACACTTGAGAATGCTGATTTTTTTTTTCGAGCGTGCATCTCACACTCTTATCCTAAAATTTATTTAACGTTTAATTTAATTACATTAAAGGCTACGTCCTCACCTTTTTAATGCTAAACAATATTTGGAGTTTTACAATTTAATCACCCCAATCTTAATCAACTTGATCTGCTGCTCTCTGCATTGTGATTTGTCATATTTTAAAAGCGGTTTCGTTTTTTTTTTCTTCCTGTGCTTAAATTTTAATTTGGGACATGCATGCTTGATTTTTATTCTCTCTCACTTTTGATGATGATTCGTGAAATATATATCAGGGACGGTTTTCACTGGCCACTCTGTATTTGTCCGCAAAAAAGTGTTTAATTATTTATCATATCACCATTAAAAGTACGAAATTTGAGCGAAATCAAATAGTTCCCGAGAAATCTAATTTAAAAAAAAAGTATATTTAAAACTCGATTACTCAGAAACTGTTAGATCGATTTTGTTCAAATTTTGTATTTTTCCCTGTAAAATAGTCTTTAAAATGTTAAAATTGTAGACCTTAAGATTTAAAATTCTTTCGATTATTTTTAAATTGAATAAAAAATGTTTTTTTTTTCCTACTAGAATTTGTTTTTTTGCACGGATAAATGAATACATCTTTGCCTTTTGCAAATGAATTTCCTAATTCTGTGCAAAAAATTTCAATTAGTTTAAAGAGTTTTCGATAGATGGCGAAATACGCAAAAAATAAAATTAAAGGATCCAAACTTTGGACCACTTTTCTGACCAAACTATTAAGACCATATTTCCCAGATTTCAGCTATCCCTTTTATTTTGGGGGTCAGAAATCCAAATCCGTCGAAAAAATGGCATGTTTATTCAGATAAAGTACTTTTTTGCTACTATTTCGTCTTAAAATATCGTCTGCTCTAAATAATCAGTGTATTTGAAGTCATCCTTTTAATCCATTAAGATTAGGTTCTAGAACAAGAAGATCCACTCATTAGATGAAAAGTTATTCAAAATGTTTTTTTCTTTGCGCACTTTACATTTTTACTATATTACAAGAAATATTTGTATTACATTGTTTGAAATATCAATAACAATAAACATTGCTTATTATTGGACAGTTCTCGAAAAGTGGAAGCATAACACAGATCTAAACTTTAAGCTCTGACATCTAAATTTAACTCACAGTAAAATTGTTAAAAACTTATAATTCTGTGTAGTGATGGGAAATAACAATGTAAGAGTACAGATAATAATCAGAAGAAATTATTAAGTGCTGTAACTTTTTCACTCACTTAAACTTTCTGTTTGTTGCCATTCAGCTACTTCTGGGTAATTTACTACTCAACATATATACAGGATAAATTATTTTTGGAGAAAGCATACAATTTGGCATATAAAGAAATGAAATAAAAAATGCAATCATAATTTCAAACATTACTTTTAATGTACAAAATATCCATATAGTAGAAAAAAAATGCTACAACACAGATGAAAAACCAAACATAAAAGCCAAAGTGCTTTTCATGTCCTCTAACATTCTAAATGCTTTTCAAACAAAGATTTAATCTAAATAAACGAAAGTTTATTTGCTACCATATTTGGTCTGAAGAAATTTTATAAGCACCTTCTTTGATGGACGATATAAAAGGCACGCATGAAAGGTGTCTAAAGAAATATGGCCAAAAAGTGGAATAAATTACGAACTAATTCAATTTTAACTACATTATTCTAATTAAGTTAAAAAGTATAATTCTCCATAAATTTTTTTTAAAAAAAAACGAACTCAATGGTTCAAACTACAATAATATTGCATCTCACATAAATATCACTAGACGGTACAGTTAAAGTCTGAATTATATTAAAAATAAAACTTTTTTTTAAAAATTTAATGTCAGCATAAAAATTAGACTACTAACGTACTTTTAAATGTTCAATTGAAAGTTTTTACTTATTAAGAGTGAGTCGTTTTATCCAGTAAAAAAAGGAAATATTCTAAATATATATATTTCTAGTGAAATGGAGAAAAAAATTGTTGTTAACGTGACATGTGACATTTCCAAGATAAATTCTAACAACATTTTTAACAATATAAACAATATATATATAGGGATGATTATCACAGTTGAAAATAAATACAAAAATTAGGATTCGGCTGCTACAGTTCTAGGCCGTAGTGTTCTTCCAGGGCCTGAAAAGATAAAGTTTAATAATTAAAACAATTTATTAATAAAAATTAAAAAAAAAAAAACGCAATTATTTTTTTTTTTGGCGAGCTAATAAATTGTCTTGGCATTAAGGGAAATGAAGGTTATTTGCTTATGTCCGAGTTCTTGCTTGGAACGATCGTCGTTTATAAGCGACAAATTTATACACAATTTTCCGCAATGAGCCGCGATGGCTCAGTCACTATGACACTGACCTGTCATTGTGAGGAACTGGGGTTCGATCCCAAGTGGCGGCTTGCAGCCTACCCAGCTTTAGATCGATGGATACCAGCTGGTCTAGGAAGGTAAGGCGGTCTGAGAGCAGTGCCGACCACATTGTCACAATCATGCTGTTGGTCACGAAATTGTGGAGCTTTAACCTCCATGCCCCCCCCCCGGCCCACAACTTGATGTTGCGAGAATGTTTTTTTTTTTCCTGCAGTGACCTCTCCTAAGAGGACGTCCTACCGTGAAAGAAATTTTTCGTCCCAAATTCTCTTTTACCTCAGTAACTAAGTTAAAATTTAAAGCATAGAAAAAGTGAGTTCCGATAAACCTAAGGTAAGTTTCAAATACTGAAAAGAAAATTTTAAAATATCAAAATGAAAATAAATAAGAAAATAATTTAGGACCACGTGATGGAGAAGTTCTCTTTCAATAGTTTCATTTTTATATATTCATTTTTCAATTCATTTTTATATATTGAAAAAAAAAAATTTTCTTCTTTTTTCAGAAATTGAAACTTATTGCTTGCTCTAGATTTTGCTTGAACTCACTTTTTCCTTTTTTTTCTTTTTTAACTTTTAAATTAGTAATGAAGGTGGCGAAAGAGAATTTGCGATGATGAGGAATGCGAGGGGATTTCGATGCTGCGTAGTCGGTCTGGCAATGCTAATTCGACAAATGCTACAAACCACTAGAAATGTAAAACTAATTGCTTTTAAAGGTTTAGCAACCACTATTCTTAAAGCAAAAAAGAGCAATAGTTCATTGCCAATGTCTTGCCTAAAATTTTCAATTTGCTGTTCCGGAAAGAGTTAAAAAATAACAAATTTTCAACGATTCAATTTTCAACAAACTTCCAGATCGGTTCTTTTGGTAACTGAATCCCTAAAACTATTATCAAAATTAATCATTAAAAAATAGTAAATATGGCAATAAGCAGTATAAAAAAACATCAGCTATCAATATAATAATTATATAATGGATTCTTAAAAAAAAATGTAAAACTGTTCGAATACGTTTGATTATAAAAAAACTGAGTTTTAAATCAACTGAAAGGTAAGTATTTTAGAGCATTTTTCATTCACTAGGCCACTTTTTTTAAAAATAAAAATTGTCAAAGTACTCACAACCAATGACGTAAACTACATCATTAAAATATAGGCTGCTAAATTCTTAAGCCAATCGGAAGAAAATTAATTTTTAAAACCCGCAAAAATGACAATTTTGCGGTTTAGTCCATTATTTCATCCAATGCAATAAGCAAAGATTTAACATTGGAATACAAACAATTTAATTCAAGAGAAAATAAAATTTTACCTGCAAAAATTTTAAGATCTCCACCGTTAGCAGCTTTAATGGGTGTTGATTTTTCACTTTTTACCTAAATTTTGAAAGGAAATATGTATTATAAAATCAGTCGTTATTAATCTTTAAAACATACAATTCAACACGCACAGTAAAAAAGATTTTACTTTAATTTTTTTTTTTAAATTTACCTCCAAAACAATTTTTGCACAATTAAATAAATGTTTTAAAACTTTTTAGGCAAACGAAGGGTACAATTTTGTAATTATTTCGTGATATGAAATACAATAAAGACAAAAAAAGAATAAAAGAAAATAGTGATTAACGAAGAAAGATAAGTTAATAGTTTTATTTACTGCGCATAAGCTGCAAGTACATAAAACCCATAAAATAAGTTAAAAATAATTTTTTAAAGAAAAAAGTTCAATAAAAAAGTTTTTAAAGAACAATTACTAAATTAAATATTTTTAAAAATAATTGAAAAATTTAAAAAAAATTGGAATTTAAAAGCCGGAAAACAAAATGAGGAAAATATATAATCTCGTTATAAGCTCACACGAATATGCCCGTAAAAAAAAAAAAAAAAAAAAAAAAAAAAAAAAAAAAAAAAAGAGGGCACCTATTAGAGCGGTATTTTTTTTTCTGCGGATGCTAACGTGTGAGCAATAGTGTAACGAGATTATTCCTTATTTTGCAATCCGGCTTTGAAATTAATTTTTAAATATTTTTAAAAATAGTTCATTTAATAATTTTTTTTTCTCTTTAAAAAAATTATATATTTTTTTCCATGTTTTCTTCGTACTTTTAGCTTATATATACTATATGGGTCATTCTCACGAAAACTGTCATTTTTCAGTTCATAAAATCCCAAAAAAGTAAAGTGAATAAAAAGCTCTGAAACTTTTTATATTAATAGAAATATGTAATGACATTATAAAGAAAGTATATATCCTATAAATTATACTTAATATTTAAATTAATAAATTTTTAAATAATTAATTTATAATTAATTAATTTATAATAATTAATTAATTTAATAAATAAATTAATTAAATAAATAAATAAATTAAATAAATAAATTAATTAATTTACTAAATTAATTTATTAATTTTTTAATTCATTTTTCAAATTAATTAATAAGTAAATTAATTATTTTCACTATTTAAAAAGTGAGGGAATGACACTAATAGTGAGGGAATGATATTTTATTTTAATACATGTTTTTATCTAAGTTACATCTACCTAAAGTTTGAAAATTATAACATACCGAGTATATCTAATATTTATTAGAATTTAGTCTTATATATTTAATAGTTTTTACAGGTTTGGGAAATAAAATTGGCTGGCACGATTGAACAAAAAAAACATTTGATAATATATTCATCTTGAATCATTCCCTCACTTCAGCGTCATTCCCTCACTTTATACACTAGTGAGGGAATGACGAATTCAATAAAATTTAAAAATAACAGTTAGGCCTAATTAATTTCTGAAGTCAATCGCATACAATTATATTCATACAAGAAAGCAACATATAATTATCCACTGTCTCGATGAAGTTGTATTTTATTTTACTCTAAAAAATGACATGAGGGAATGACGAATGTAAAAAATTTTACCTGGTTTGATTCATTCAAATTTATACCACAGCAAAGCTTCTTTAAGTTGCTGATGGAAACATACTGCAATTTTGTTCTATGATGCCAGTTGTTAACTTCTGAAGTTTTTATTAAAATATTTTTATTCTAAGAAGATTGCAGGTGATAAGAACATTGTTGTGAGGGAATGACGCGAAACACTGGGGACAAAGTTTAAAATAGTGCTGTGTTAATATTTTTATCAGAAATTAAATTTAAAATTGATTTCCTGAATTCTATATTTCAGTATTCTGAAATAAAAAATACGAATTTGTAAAAAAAAAAAATTTATTTCTGAAACAATTTTTTTCTTTTTTTAAATCAGCAGTGGGGACAAGTGAGGGAATGACATATTGGTATATTTTAATTACCTAAAATAAATAAAAAATAAAAATTGATAATTTTATTTTTATTCTTTTGTTAGCTTGCATTCTGAAGGACACTTTCCCTGAATTTTTCTTCTTCGTAAGCTGTAAAACAAACATAAAATATACTGGGGACATGAAAATGACTGTTTTTGTGAGAATGACCCATATATAATTTTTATTCAAGAAGAAAAATAAACCAAGAAAAGGAATATCTCAAGAAAAAGAATATCACGTGATTAATTTAAAGTTATAGTTAGCAACTCAGCATTATCACATTTACTATGAATAGCATGCATATAGACTACCTTTTCCTGGTAGAAATGTTTAAGCAATATATATTAAAAAAAATTACAACAATTAGAGCATGCAGTAAATTTAAAAGACAGTGTAAGGAAAACGTTTTTATTAAACCTCAAATGCAAGCAATAGTACTAAGTATATTTTAAAATAAGAGAGATTACAACTATTACGATACTTCAGAACTAAAACTAGAGGCAAATAAGGAAAACTTGGAGCAACTATAACTATGAAAAGGAAGTGATTTAACAATAAGCTTTTAATCGTGACATATTAAATATAAGAAAAAAAAGGTCTTACTTCATCTCCATCAAATCCATCTTCTGTAAAAGAAAAAGAACGGTTTAAAGACGTGTCACGGTAACTACAATCTAACTTTACCAAATAAATAAATAAAAGAAAAGCAAAAATGAATTAAAAAATATATAAAAGGAAATTGTCCAAATGCAAAGAATTCAAACATTAAACATTTGAATAGGCCAAAAATTATGAGGATTAAAAAAAATTAGGCCTTTTTCTAGCAAATTAAAAGCGAAAAAAATATTATTTCGAACTATTATAGAAAATTTTTAAAAAATTAACAAAAATATGCAATGAACTCAAATAGTAGCGATAATAATTGATAAGCTATTGAACAGGTTAAAATTCTGAAATTCATAAAAATTTCCGTTTAGAAACATTAAAATTTCAAGAAATGTAAGAACGTTAAAAAAGTTTTGTACAACGTATAAAGAGAACTGATCAAAGATTCAAGGGTTTTAAAAAAATTTGCTTTTATAACAAATGAAAAAAAAAGTAACTATATAAAAACTTTTCGAATTCTCCGTAAAATTTTTCGAATTGTTTCGAACTATCATACTAAAATGTAAAAAATTAACAAAAGTATGTAATGAATTTAAACAGTAGCAATAATAACAGATAAACTATTAAACAGGTTAAAATTCTGAAATTCGCGATGATTCTGTTTTAGAAACGTATTATAATTTCAACAAACGTAACAACGTCAAAAGAGTTAAGAAAAATCCTTGTGAAAGTAATTAAACAATTATAAGCTACGGTAAAGAATTCTTTGTATTATGTAATAACTAATTAAATATTGAATAAATCAAAAGATTTGAAGATTATAAAAACTTTTTTTAACAAATTAAAAACTCTAGAAATCTATGTAGTAGGAATGTATTATTATTCAAGAGTTATTGAATGACTTAGAGAATTTTGATCATCAGAGCTTTCTTTCGTGTATTTTTTTTCCCGATCGCATTATGAATTTATCGAAAATCGTTCTTTTTGGTTTAGTGTTATCAAATCCTCACATCAATATGTTTTTCTCAAAGTTACTTTTTCTGCTTAATCACAATGCAAATAATGATCAAAAACTACTTATTCAAGTTAAATGATTCAACAGAAATTCCAACGGCGTGACTTTAGAAAACTAGAATTTCTGAAAACGATGAAATATTTAGGATTTTATTATTTTTGTTCAGTTAAAAAAATAAGAGTTTTACTGTAAAATTTATGTTTTGCATTGTTTTAATGAAAGCGGAGCAGTTTTTTCCTACTTATAGTACTTTCCTCTTTTCTTTTAAACAAGATTTTTAAATTTTAAAGCACTGTTTCTATTTTAATGAAAAAAAGACATGTTTTTTTTTAAATGCACATGAGCCATTCGATAGTGACAAAAGTAAGACTTGTAGATTTTTGACATGTTTATTCATTAAAATAGTTTTCTTTTTTGTGCAAAAAAGTTGTTTGGCATAATATTAACTTCGGTGAGTTAAAAATTTGGTATTTGCAATTCGAGAAGAAGATCACTGATACACAGACACATCACGTGATCTACGATCTCTGCGCCCACTGATCGTCTATAACAGTGGTGCGCAAACTTTTTTCGACTGCGACCCCTTCTGTAGAGAGAAAATTTTCGGCGACCCCTAGAGATAAATGTTCACAAATACGATGTATATTTCGCGCATTTCTTTCGTTTCATCGAATAAAAACATCATCATATTTAACTCATATTAATTTTTATTTATAATTTTAAGAAAATACTTTTTGTATAACTCAAAAATCAGTAATTGCCCTTTAATGAGATGTATGTGGCTGCAAGTTTCTAATTATCTCATCGATATTTGGATGTATGTTACTAATTGCAATTCGCATACCATCTTCAGGGTTTAAACGCGAGCGGTATTTAGTTTTTATTGAAACTAGTTTGCTAAATCCAGTTTCACATAAATACATTGATGCAAATTGTATTAACACTCTGATGGCATTCTTGCATAAAACGGGATATTGTTTTTCCACGGATAGCCAGATAGAGAATACATTACGCATTACGGTCAAAGAAAGAGTAGACAGCATGAAATTGCGATTAAACAGTTAGTGGCGGCGCTTCACTCTTTATATGTACACTGTATAGTATGCAGCATGCAGGGATAATGCATTTCATAAAAAATTGGCGACCCCCAAAAAACTTCTGGCGACCCCCACAGGGGTCGCGACCCCTAGTTTGCGCACCACTGGTCTATAAGATGGCGAGTCGAAATAAATCTCTCCACATAAATTAGAATTATGTAACATGAAGTTAATTAAATATAATGCCGTATCCCAAGTCGGATTTGTTAAGATAAAATTTTTTTCTTGTCTACGTCTTTTACTTAGATTTATTATTTGTTTAGATATTTTATTGTACTCAGATTATTTTTGCTTTGTGAGTCTGATAACTTCGATGCATAATTAATTTGTTTATGTTCTATATGACTTCGCTTCTGTCTTTGTTCTAAGTAAGAAATAAATAGTGAAAGAATTGAAATCTTTGTGAAAGAATATAGAATGTGCCATTTAAGAGAAATGATACTTGATGGGCTTGGTTAACTCGAAATAGAATCGAAAGAACAGTTGCTAACATAAATAAAAGTCATGTTTCAACAACCAACAAAATATTTTTTTGAATCAGGAGTAGTTGGCATCTTTGTCTTGAGTATTTACGGTTTCGATATAATTTTTTTTGTAGATATTTTATGACTCTATTTCGCTTAAATTTTGCATTTTGTTACCTAAACTGGCATAGCTTAAAAAGGTATTAAAATTTGTCTATCTTAGAATTCGAAATATTAATTATTATTTAATAAAACAATAAAAAATTATAAAAAAAATTATTTTAACTTTATTTTTGAATAAATGAATTACATAATTGTGTGCAAAATTATTCAGATTCACTTATACAAATTCCAGATATTATGCAAAATGCACAAAAATGTTAATTAAACCCTATCTTTTCCCCTCCATTTCTCATGCCCGTGATATTTCCTTGCTAGAGTGTTCAAAAGTAACATGCCAAAAAAACTAAAACAATCTATTTCTCACACCGGGCATCATGTTTACTTCTCAATATATGCTCCAGATGGCAGGACCAGGCTATTTGTAAATTGTGAGCAAATCTTCAAGTGTCTTCAAAGAGTTTTCAAAAGCCGTCTTCAATTTATTGTGACAGCTGAAGCCTCTCTCACAGGAAGCTGTGATCACTGGTAGAGTAGCACAAAAATTTTATACTCTGGCGACTATCTCTGGGAGCACCCGAAACATAACACTATTAAAGTTATCAATGTTCTCACATAAATACTCAAACTTTTCCAATGAATATTAGTGAAGCGAATATAAACTTGAATTTCGCTTACTCTTCTAACACAACATTCACTTGCTTAAAACACTTT
This sequence comes from Parasteatoda tepidariorum, assembly GCF_982258835.1. Classification (NCBI taxonomy): domain Eukaryota; kingdom Metazoa; phylum Arthropoda; class Arachnida; order Araneae; family Theridiidae; genus Parasteatoda; species Parasteatoda tepidariorum. The sequence continues at coordinate 89,466,941 of NC_141763.1, read as the reverse complement.
TAATGTTTAAAACATTTTGTTTAACATCCACCTGTTTGTTATAGATTTGGGTTTAAATGCATGTCGTTTTCTTTTCTTTTTTATCTACCTCATCCCAAATTCAAGAATTTTTTCCCTTGGAAAGCCAGTCCGAGGCATCAAAAATACGCCAAAATTTTAACACATTTGATGAGATACGTTGTAGTATTTTTGTGATGCACATTTTATTAACCTCTCTTTTAAAGTCTGAAAATATTACACCGAATTTATAAATTTTATTAACTGAATACTCAAAAGTCCAGGAAAAATACGGTAGTTTGATTTGAAACAACATTTTATAAGGCAGAACTCAATCGCCAGTGGCGCCAATGACGAAGGGATATTTCACACGTTCTGAACTACACTACATAATTAGCATATTTGAAGTCACCATTTTTAAGCTTTTTTTAATGCTAACTGTATATACACTTTCGTCAAAATTTTTTTATCCTGTGTTTATTTGTACAAATTAAAAAATTTCTGAGTATATGAATTACCTTGAGGGTGACAAGAAGTTGCAACAGCAACCAAAAATTGCATCATAGCATCTAGCATTGAAAATTTGGAAAGGAATTCTCCACTCTGAAAAGAGATAGCATAAAATAAATTTTAATGTTCTAAAATTTTTTTTTAACATTAAATAGGAAAAAAACACTAATATTAACAGTCTATATTTTCTACATTCTAAACATATAGTGTAAACAGATGAAGGTGAAGTAATTCGCAAAAAAGATATAAAAGGCTTATAAAATAATTCTATCGATTTGTTCTCCATCTTGCTCATTTGGGAAAATGGTCAAAATTTCGAATGGAAATCAACTTTGTTTGCGCCCTTTAGGAAATAATGGAAAACTAGTCAAATTTTTATTTAGTGACGTAGCTAAGTTAACTGTTAACCGTGCTTAAAACCAAAACTTAAATCTTTTACTCATCATACTGCTTCGCCATTGCTCTGAATACATTTTATTTCATAACCGTTGTTGAACAGCCGAACCAATTTTTGGGTTTACGATGTTCAACTTCGAAGCCTTTTAATTTAAAACCCAATCCAAAAGACAAGGAACTCCTGAACCAAGTATCGGAAGAAATTTGCCTTCGTGGAGGACTTTTTTTACAGAACTAATCAGTATTTGCATTACAGGAAGAGAAAAACTACGGAAACCTCCCACGGTCAGTCTGACGGCAAGGGAACTCTAACCCATAATCCGTCTACCACTAAGGATATTCTGCATCAGCTCTGTGGTCAGTGCCGAGTGCGGAATTCAAATCAACCAGCTATCGCCAGGATACGAATCCAGTCCACCTCATTGGAAAGCGATTGCTCGATTTCTTGAGCCACCAAGACTCTGAATATATATTTTATTTCATAACCGTCGTAAAACAGCCGACCCAATTTTGGGCATACGGTTATCACTGTTCAGCTTCGTAACCCTGTAATTTTGAACCAACCCAGAAGACAAGGAAACTCCTGGATCAGTAACCCCAGAGGTATGATTTGTTATGGGAACATGGAGGACTTTGTGACTCGACAGTTTTAACGTGCATCAGTCACCATTTACTACACGACTAGTCTTCTGTCTGCGGGGATTGAACTCACAATCTCTTGGACATGGGCCCAGAACAAAAACCGGTTTTGAAGCGTATGAAGAGGTTTTCAAAACGCGAATGGTTCGAAGATTCAGAACGGTTTGGGTAACGAGCTTCGCACGCTTCATAACAGGGGCCCGTTGAAGAGGAGGCGTGGGTACTGATAGTGATCTTCAGCTCTGACGTCATACATCGAATCTATGTTTCAGCTAGTCTTGTGTTAGTTATATGCTGTGTTGATTCTAACGTGTTATAAATCATATATAAAATCTTCGAAAGTCACTTTACTTCATGACCTGGGAGAGAGAAATTTTACATAATTGTTTTATAAATAATATCCAGTCATATGTCCAGTCATTATCAATCTCTAATATTGATTTGTTAAAAAGAAATGTTGCATATTAAAACAATGGTAGCTTTGTTAATTGGTATTATCCTGGATGATGAGGATAAATAAAAATAATTCTAGTGATAGAATTTTAAAATAGTCTCGTAAGCAATAGTCACGTTTTGTTAAATGCACATCAATTGAAATATTTTTACAATATCAGTTATAAAAATGAATTCTTTTTAAATTGTAAAGAACTTGTTAAAACTTGTAAGTGGTTTCAAGTCAAGTTTTGAGGTGAATTGATTTTCTATATTTAAAAAGACATTTAGTTACTTGTTTTGCATAAAAACATGATTTTTTTATAGTTGAACTATTTAAATGTATCAAGATTTAATTTTTCTTACTCTGCTTGCGAACACCTTGAATTATAAATATGCAATAATAACTAAATAACTGGAAATAATAACTAAATAAATTTTCCTTTAATGAAATTCAACAATTATATTTTCGATGAAAAGAAGATTCCCTTTCAAGCAGAGCTTAAAATTTAATGGATGAATTAATCTCTTTAGAGCACACTAAAATCTAAATAGAAAGTGAAGAAACGTAGATAGATCATGATGCGGGACGTCACGAAACGAATGCCGTGGCACCCTGAACTAATAACTCTTCCTTTCTATGCGGCCTTGTTCAATACCGATTTTCGTTTTCATTTAGAAAATATCTACGTTTTAGTTCTCTGTCGGTTTTTTTGCTTCAAAATTTCGTCCCAAAAGAAAAATTTTTATTGCTGAAAATTAATAAATGCTCTATCCTAAATTCAAAAAGGTAAAATATTTTTGTCAGCAAGCAGTTTCTTGCTTGACCTATTGATGGTGAAATATGTGATGTCCCCGTCCACTGATCTCTAGTTTTCCCAGCAGAGCCCCCAAGTTTTATCTTAAAAAAAAAAAAAAAAAAAAAGACGATCGATGTTTGGAATGTTACATGTCATGCAGCTTTAGTTAAAATTTTATTACTCTACATAGTTTTTAAAGAGGTCAAGTATCAGATTGACGATACCTTTGACAATCGTATCGCGATAAATACTGAAAACGATTTAAACTTATCGAACATGAAGCTCCAGTAGAGATTTGAGTGCTCTAGCTAGTTGAAAAGTGATCAAAATATTGGTTGCAAGACATCGTCAGAGATATGAAATGGAGTTAATAGAAATATAGTTATGAATTATTTTCATATCTACTAAGAGTATCGTGAAACAGAGAAAAAAAAACCGTCAGTAAAAAAAAAGCAAACAAACTGTAAATAATAATTTAAAAAAATTGTTAAGAGTAAACTAAATAAATACTGTACCTTAAAGTCGGCAAACATATTAGTTACAGTTTTTGGTAAAGTTGCGAACCAATTCCATACCCAAAGTAGAACAACTGTTGGACCAGAAACGGATTTTTCCATCTTTAAAGGAAGTAAAATAGAGATTTTAATACATTGCTTAGAAAGAAAATCTCAAAATGATAATAATATTATTTTTGCTAGTAATTTTACCTTATAATAAAAAAAAGATAATTACAAATTGAATATATATACATGTTTTCATAAAATATTATTTACGTATAATATTTCCTGTAGTTTTGAATGAAAGTTTATATAATATTTTTTGTTTAACTTCAAATGAATTAGATGTCTTCCTTGTATGACTTTTTCTATGCTATGAACGCTAAAGTAAAAATCCAAAAAAAACTGTTAAAACAAAATTTATTTTTGAATTTTTTTTTTGCTATAGGTAGTTGCAGTATACGAAAATATCAAAATATTCATTATTAATAAAAATATCAATTTTTTTTTTGTAGCGTTGATTTTTTTATTGCACGGTAGATTACTCACTTTCAAGCGAGTTTATAATGAAGTGGAAAAAAAAAAACTGATTTTTACTCTATTAAAAGGTCATATTTAGGGATGTGTTTAGTCATTTTAACTTAAAGACCACACCTTACTCGGGAGGTTAAGCAATAATCGACCTCTAAGAAGTTTTTTGAATAATGTAACTCGTTTCGAGAACTATTTTCATGATTTTTCAAACAATAACAATGCATTATAATAAATAAATAAATTCACGCGTAACATATAAATAAATATATGTTACGCGGTATGTTTAGAAATAAACAATTAATTATAATATGAATTAAATATGGTGTTGCAAGAGTTTATGGCAATTGATGCTCACGACTAAAAACCATAAGAACAAACTTTAATCTTTTTTCTTTCCTTCAAAAAATGCCTTCATAGCTTGAATTTTAGCTACACATTTTTAAAAAAATTTTTTTTCTAGATTCTTCAGCCTGTTGAATAGAAATTTAAAATTATTAAGGAATATAGTTAAAAGCCAAGGAACTGGCCGTTGCAACTTATAACCAAGAAGGAAAAAGTCACAGCGTTAATCGATTCTGTAGGAATTGGGAAAATAGTGATTGTGAAAGAACTTGATGCTCATATGTAGAATGAGTTTGAAAATTTGGAAATTAGACAAATTGTCATATTATCAGATATTCTTAGAAAAACGCCATTGTTTTCGCAAAAAAAGGAAGAAAAAATAAATAATTTTTTTAAAATTTATAAATTGCGTAATTAAACGTGCGTAAGTTCGATAACAGTAAGCCCTTTTTTCTAGGCACGCATAAAATCTGTTCTCTTGATAACTTCCTTTAATTTTTATAAGATTTAATTTATAAAAAAATTAACAGCTTGTTGTTTCTAATGCCGCTTGCTATGGGCATCCAAGCGGTTCTTAAGGCAGAAGACGCGCTTCTTGTTTTTCAGTGGCACCATCTATAGCCAAGAATGCTACTTATGCCACACACACGTCACAGCCCGTTATACCAGGAGGATCAATTCATCCACCCACAGATTGTAATTTTAACCTGAAACAGAGAACGATCAATCTCTAATTCAGTACCCTCAGAGGTTGATACCCGAGGTTGAAGATGACCCATTTTGGGGATTACGACTCTATGTTCAATTCCGTAGCTTTGCGATTTTGAACACAATGCAGAAGACAAGGGAACTCCTAACTTCAGCAATAGATGTTTCAATAATTTTAATAAGATTACTAATAAAAGATTTTTGGTGGTTACTTCTCTCGAAATGTCAGTATTTTTTTCATTTCTTTTTTCAAAATAAATCAAATTAAACAAAACTATTTACGAGTAAATTTAAGACTATTTTTCAGATTTAAGAGGAAATGTATTCGAGCTCTTGGAACAATCACGGTATGATGTCTAAATAAGACTCATTGCGTCGTAAAAAAATGAATATATATATAAAAAAAGACAGGATTTCTTTGTTTGAATCTAAAAGGAAGTAATTTGTAAAAAAATAGTTTCAGGCGTGATTACTCTCCTTATGTGGAAAATTTAGGTAGCTTGATGCAATAGTTCAATTTGCTTCAATTTGATAAAAATATTTCTATAATATTTCAGAATTTTTAAATATTTTATTATTTTAATACTCCACAGTTTTTAATTAAAAATATATGATTTTTAAAAAATATGAAGAAATTTTTGTCAATTCTAATAAAAGAAGCTAATTCGAAACAACTGTAATTTCAATTTCTTACTCAAACTTTTTTTTTAATATTTCAAACGCATTTTTAACATGTTTAATAAAGACTATAAAAATAATTTATTTATGAAAAATACTGAATTTGGTTTTTAAATTTTGAATAAAAGGTTAGCTTTCAACTACTACAGTAAAATAATTTGTTATTGTAGTAGTTGTACATGATTTTTTCGCAAGCAATTTTAATTTTATTTAGCGTCTTTTTCTCGTTGCAGTGTCACTTGTGTTGGCGTCGAGAAAATCGGATGGATGAATAAAATTTAGCGTCAATAAAAATGACCCTTACACACATAATTTTATGTAAAAGCAAATTAAAAAATTATGAATAATAGAACTATTTATATAGAACTGCTATAATTTATATATATTACTAATAAATAAACAATTATGCTTTCTGCTTAAATTCGCTTTTAATTTTAAATCATAAAAATGAGTTTACTTTTAAAAAAATGAAAGATTTATTTGAATTGAATGTTGGGTTTAATGGCACAAAGTCCACAGAAGGACATGCTGCGCCAAACGAACGGTTTTAAAATAAAATCCTAGGTAGATGTATACTACAAGTTTTTCCCATCAAAATCACACGGATTTTATAAAACTGAATACAACGAAACCAACGCATTCAAGAGTGAGTAAAACAAGATAAAATTTAAATGTAGTTAAGTATCATAAAACAGTTGCATTCAAAGCTGAATAAAATCACATAAAATTGTAAATAGGATAAAAACAGTTATATACAGTATAAGAGCCCAATTGCGCGTAGAAACGCAAAAATGTTAGGATGATGGCAGTCACCTAACAAATCCTGCAGTGTTAAAATGGAACTACCAAAAAAGGTTAAACGATGACGGTTAAAACATGGGCAATAAATTAAAATGTGATGGATTGTGAGTAAAACGTTGCAAGTATTGCAGTGAGGTTCATCAAACAGCAAGTGAAGGTGGGTCAATCGAGTGTAGCCAATTCGAAGACGAGTAAGTTTGACGTCTGCCCTATGATTACGTAGCACAGGCAATGTATCTAAATCAATTTTTATAGCGCTCAATTTATTATTAATTTGGAGGTCCCACTGCTGCAACCATAGAGACTTTGTTAGCTGTCTTACGTGTGTTTTTATATCTTGGTATGGTATAGACCAGGACTCGAAAAAACTCAGAAATTTTACCCGTCCCCGAGGACGGCTTGTCCAACAATGTACCCGTCCTCCTTTGAAACTAACACGTCGCTTCTAAATAAATAAAAATATAATTTTCTCTTATTTATTACTAACAATTATATAAATTGCACAATGAATTAGTAGTTACTAGGATTACAAATACTAGGATAACATTATACGGTAATAAAAGAAATACTAGGTTACTAATAGTAAAATCTTGTATTTCCTTAATGAAATAATTTATTTCTTTAATGAAATAATTTAAATAACAAAGGTCAAGTTATCTGTCAATTATCATGTCAATTTATCCGATGGTACAGCGTTTTTTAAATGAATCAAATACGAAGTTTGCCAGTCCCACAATCAAGCCAATGATCTACAGAGGTTTCTGCACAGAAATCTGAAAGAGGTTTTTCATTTAGGTAGATGTTCATAATTGCGGTTGACGCTTCTTGTTTAAGACCAGTACGTAATGTGTTTTTTTGTAAGTTCATTGCTGAAAAGCCCCTTTCAACCGCTGCAGTACTCCCAGACAGAGAAAACATCAATTCCACCATGCGCAGTATGTTGCTGTATTTCGAGATTAGAGGGTCATTTTAGAAGTGAGGAGCTAGACTCTTGTAAGTTAACAAAAATTGAAAATATATCACGAACATTAACGGGAAAATGGCCGTCCGCGCGGACGTTGGGATTCGAGAAATTTGTTGTCCGCGGGAAATTTTTTACCGCCGAGGACGGGCGGTTTTTCGAGCCCTGTCTATACTATAGACCAGTGTTTCTTAACCTTTTTCATATAATGGACCCCTTTTAAAAATTTTTAGAAGTTACCCCCCAGTGAAAAAAATAATTGCAAAAAACATCAATTATTGGAAAACATTTTATTTTATTATTTCAATAGTATACAAAATTTTTTAAATTAAAATTTTGTAATGTGAAGGTTGCTGCTGCTTTTGCTTAATTAATAAATTGAATTGGGGGATGGTTTTCGACAAAGCAACGTGCATATCATGTTCAACATTCAATGGATTTCGATGTTATGTTTTTATTGTCACAAGTGTGGAAAATCCCGTTTCGCAAAGATACACTGTAGCAAACGGAATTTTAGCTGCCAAAGCTCGCTTTACAAGCAATGTGTAGGCTTCCAAACGTTTTAAAAATTAGGAGTAGTCAGTGGACCCCCAAAATATAACTCATGGACCCCTTAGGGGTCCATGAACCACAGGTTAAGAAACCCTGCTATAGACAGAGAGAAAGGGTTTGTAGCAGATCGTGCGGCAACATCGGCCAAGTCATTGCCTGGAATTCCGACATGACTTGGAACCCAATAAAATAAAATATCAAACCCATTTTTATGAAAAGAATTTAACAGATGATGTATAAAATTTAAAATTGGGTGAGTCGATTCTTCGAAATGTCCCAATTGGCGCAACACGCTCAAACTATCTGAATAAATGCAATATTTTCGAGTAGGCAGTGATGAGATCAATCGCAGAGCTAAAAGAATAGCTAGAAAGATTTATTTGATTGAGATGCTTAGTTTGTACTAAAATAACTTTTTATTCTACTGTCACACGAGGTTGTCAATGTCTTTCAGCAATCGTCAAAAAGAGCTCTTTAATTAAGAGCCACTCGTGATTATTTCGAATACATTTGAATCGACTGATTTGTTTTGTTAATATTTTTTCGTGTTTCCTTAATTGACCTTTTTCCGCATTTGGAGCGGGGATCTGATGGTCTATCCCAGGGATGGGGAAACTACGGCCCGCGGGCCAACTGTGGCCCGCCGGAAGATTTTATCCGGCCCGCGGACAGAATTTTAACTAGCCGATCAGTGGCGAATATATCTACTTTGTTTAAAACTATTTTTGTTGATTTCTTTTTTAACAAAGTACTGATGACCTTTTCACTTTCTCTATTTTTGTTCTACAAAACATAAATTAATCAAAATAGTTAGCACAAACAGCTTTAACTGGTAAAATGTTGACAGCAAAAGTTCTTTATAGAATAGCTGTAGATTAGCTCCAACTAGTATTTGTCTTTCTCGAGGAGCAGACATATGGAATCTAATATAGGTGAATTGTACTTCACATGAGGCTGACTACGCGTTTTAAGTTCCAACGAACGGATTTTTCTGCCGGCTCTAGTTCTAACATAATTTACTGCGTATGGAAACGTTGCACACATACAACGTCATTGTAAATAATGGTGAAATTAGTAAATGTATAAAATGGCTACTGCCTTTCTGAGTTATTTGTAAACATTTTGTATCCCAAAATGGCAACTAAAAAACGCTAAGTTGATGTAGAGTGACATGCACTCAATGAAGAATTGACTTTATTTTATTTCAGAAGTTTTTACTCGGCCCACCAAACTTTTTTTTCTAGATTTTTGGCCCACGACCCAAAATGTTTGCCCATCCCTGGTCTATCCTATAGGTTTTCTTCAACACTAAGTCTATGGAAAAAATTCAGTGCCTCCTAAAAGTGGTCTCAAATAGAGGAGGTCGCTATGCAGAGGTGGTCTTTCTTACAGGTTTTAGTGCATATAATAAACATATTCTAGGATCCAATCATTATAATTCAGGGGTACCTCAAATATTTTAATTAAGCAGTACAGACGATACTTTTAAATTACTAAATCACACATAAAAAGGTACTTATTAATAAAAATACTTTTTTTTTTGGTGGATTATAATTTATGATCCCTAAAATTTAGAGGGTAGCCGCAATCTGAGAAATATGGTCTGATAGTTTGGTCAAGAGAGAAATATTTCACCAGATCTAGAGAAATTTTTAAGCGAATTTAAAAAATTTTTGCACACAGTTATAAAATTCGATTATCTAGAGATAGTTCCCTGCATAAAATAATTTTTAAAAATTACTATTTTTTGTTATTTTATTTAATAATTATTTTATTTACTTCACACCATTTTAAATAATGCAATTTTATATGGCAAAACACAAAACTTTTACGAAATGAGCCGACAAAGTACAAGTGAAATTTAATTAAAAAATATCTGATTTTTCTTTTATTTGATTTATCAGGCATTATTTGACAGATTTCTTTCAAATTTTATATTTCGTCATGTCAAAATACATTATTTAAAATGATGTAAAAATGTGAATACTTTACATTTAAAAGTATTTTTGACTAATAAGAAATCAAATAAATAATAAATTTTTTTTTCTTCGATGGAATTACCTTTGCATAAATGAATTTTACAATTGCACGCAAAAATTTTTCAATTCGCACAAAAAATTCGAGGAATATGGTGAACTAAGTAAAAAGTGAAATTAAGATTGACGTGCTTCAACTTTCAATCGCTCTTCTGACCAAATTGTTTGAACCATAGTTCACAGACTGTGGCTATCCCCTATAATTTGGGGGACAGAAATCATAATGAGCGGAAGAAAAAAATGTATGTTTATTCAGAAGAATTCAGTATGTTTATTCAGAGACATATGGCGAAACAAGCAGAGATGTACGTATATTCGTTTTTATGTTTGATTTAGTAACATAAAAAATCGTCTGCACTAATTAATTAGCATATTTAAACCATCATAATTAAGTCCTAGTACGTGAAAATCCAATTGTTAGATCAAATGTTATTCATGATATTTCGTTTATTTTTTGTGCATTGCACATGCGTCAAAACAGGTCTTCCTCTCCTTTTCAGCCTTTTGTTATTTTTGCATTAAACAGATTTAAATTTAATGAAAATTACTCAATTTCTCTTTATACATATAATATAATACAATTATATATGAAGTTATACGAAAGAAATGATAGATTGATTTTTTTTTGTTCTTGATAATTAAATTTTTGTTTAATTATCAGGAGTTTGCTATACTATGGGCATCCTTTAAGGAGTTTTTAGTTTATCAAAATTTTATCACTAAAGTTCCCAGTCCTTCAGATAAAGCCTTTTCCTAGTTTGAAATTTTTTTGATCCGTATTTTGTAAACAAGAAAAAAAACTACATTTATTTAAATTTAAATTTTTTTTTTTTTTTTAAATATTTTTTTTTCCGAAATAAGGCACGTTAGTTTCCATGGAATATATGATTTCCCATAAACTGTTTTCAATTTCAATAAAATCAGAGATTTTAAGAAAGAAAAACGTGAGTTTAATAGTGGGAGAACTTTATAGTGGTAACAGCTTTTATCAATGATGTAATTAAAATAATAAATAAATGAATAACAAAAAAATAAAATTAAAAAATATTTAGACGTCAAAACTTACATCGTGTGAGTCTTTGTCATCAGATGGATATTTCATTTCAATTTTGATGTGGAGAATTCGGCTGGACCTGTAAATAAAAATATTTTAACTTAGTTTACAAAATTTGTTCAGGCATTATGTTTACGGAAATAAAGGGAAAGCAGACATTGCATAGAAAGCATACCATTTTGAGTTAAGACATAAAACAACCAAATAATTTAAATATTTATATTAAATACAAACATTTTCTGAGTACTTAATGTGATGCAAACAGGCTGTATATGTTAGAAGCAATTTATAAATATTAAGAGTTGTTAAAAAAAAATTCATGATCGTAGTAATTTGGTATTATAGTCTCGGAATCGTTAGAAATATTAGATGTTTCTCAATTCGTTGTTTAGACGTAAGTAAAAAAATAGACTTAGGAAAATTAACCCACCTCAAAAAGGGCGTTTAAGAAAATGGACTCAGCTTAAAATGAGCAATTAAGAAATTTAACCCAGCTAAAATGCGTATTTAAGAAAATTGAGAGCTGAAATTGCGTATTTAAGAAAATGGACATTGCTCAAAAAGTGCATTTTTAAGAAAATGAAACTAGCTCAAAAAGCGTCTTCAAGAAAATAGACATAGTTCAAAATGCGTGTTTAAGAAAAAGGACCCAGCTCAAAAAGCACATTTAAGAAATCAGGCCCAGCTCAAAATGTGTATTTAAGAAAATGGTCACAGCACAAAATGCGCACTTTTTAAACACGATATATTAAGTAAGTATAACCATCATCACCAAAATTTCAGAATCCGAGGTCGGAGTGGTATATGTCGTGATTCTCGGATGTTTATAACAAATTCAAATCCAGACCTCTATAAATGGTATTTACGAAATTAAAATTCTACAAGTACTAACGTATATTTGCAACCACAATTATACATTTATATGACCCGTAACCAAGGAAATCGGACCAGAAAAAATTTAATCGCGGAGGAAACAAAAAGGAATTAAAAGATGATTATAAGAAACAGATTACATGTTTCATTGGACAATTAAACTGGTTTTGAAATTCCTAAAAAATAACTGGATAGATTTGAACGGCGTTCTTATTGTGACACCTAATATGCATACTTTACATAAATTCATATTTGGCAAATGATTATAAAACGCTTGTCTTTTGGATTGCTTTCAAAATTACAAGACTACGTTGTTGAACATTAGTAGTCGTAAACCCAAAAATTGGGTCAGCAGTTCAACGACGGCTATAAAAAAATAAAATAAAATTATTATAAAACTGTATACTAAGGGCGGTCGTTACGGAACACTAATTATGTTCATACATAAAGAATTTAATAGATGAACATTTTATGATCAGCTATAAGTATGGAATGAATAATTTGATTTGTTTAGAGCAGTGGTGGTTCAGGGTAAAGAGAGTTCACTTTCCAATGAGGTGAACCAGGTTCGATGGCTGGTCGATACGAATTCCGCACTCGGCTCGTACCAACCACAATGCTGACGTAAAATATTCTTAGTGGTAGACGGATCATGGGCTAAAGCAGTGTTTTCACTACAGCGCGAGAATCTCGCATATTTTTTTCCTTTCTCGCATTAAAAAATGATTACCGCGAGAAATTCGAGCATTTTATAAATCAATTTCAAAATTCGCGAATTTCTCGCATTTTGGAAAAAGTTTCGAACTACGCTATTTAGAATAAAATCCATTTCACTTTTCTTTCTGGATCTTTCATTATTTTCAACATTTGCCCTGTTATCTAGCTTCCCTATTTACTAGTATTGTTCAGAACCTTTTCGAACAACAGAACACAACCCCTTCGAACCACGGAACCCCTTTCAGAACACATTTCTCTGAAACCACGTGTTTAACGTAGGTAAGGTTTTTTCATGTAAGACGTTCAAATTTTTTATGCACTAATGTAAGATGGACAAATACGTAGTAAAGGCAAAATCTTCTATGATGATGCAGCAAAAATATTCAATGCTTTCAAAAATAGACGTTAAAAATGTATTATAATAAAAGAAATTTTTTCTTTCAAGTCTATTTGTATTTTTTCAGTTTTTAGAAATCTCACTTAACTTTCTGAAATATCACCCTGTTTTTGAGAAAGGGTGAGAAATTCTCACCCATTTTTTTTCTATGCTGAAAACAATGGGCTAAAGTCCCCTTGCCGTCAGTCTAACCTTGGGATATTTGTGTGGTTTTTCCCTCCATGTAACGCAAATGTTGGTTAGTTCCTATGCTTGATCCATGAGTTCCCTCGTCTTCGGGATTGGGTTCAAAATTACAAGGCTACGAAGTTGAACATTAGAAGTCGTAAAGCCAAATTGAGTCGGTTGTTGAACGGCGGTTATAAAAAAGATGATTTGTTTATGCGTTGCAAAATGTGGTTTACCACGTAAAAAAACAAATGTTTTATGCATGTTTCTTAATTTTTTATTAACTCGCTTCTGTCTGTGAGAGGGTGTGATCTAACAACAATCAAAATTTGGACAAGTTTCTGACTAGCCGGAGCACTTAAACCACTGCTACAACTCCCTGCTTGATGGTAATGAAAGTTTAAATAGTTTCCTAACCGCTAAAAGCAAAACCTCAAAAGTCGAAATTTTGACCTATTTCTGCCTAGCTAGAATGCTTAAGTTTTAACCGGAACTCTGTGTAGGTAGACAAAACAAATTGCAATAGTTTCTTGACCATTGAAAGAAAAATTTACAATGTCAAAATTTTGTCCAGTTTTCGACATTAACTAAATGAACGTGAAATAAGAATACAATAAAATGTCAATCTTAAAAACTACGTGAAAACTATGCTTGTCACCGAAAAAAAGTTACTATTCTTGTAGTAGTGAGATAAGAGCAGTGGGGCGCGACCTCTAATTCCAGAAGTTTTAAAACATGGTGTTGTGCAAGTCATAAAAAATAGAACCATCACTTCAAGGAAAGTATTTTTGTAATTTATTAGTTTATGTAGCAATTAATGCCTCACGCGTCATATACTTGTGACAAGTCAAGTGATTCACATTGTATTTCAACTACTCATAATGATACCTTCATTAAACGAGCTATTAGAGGTAAAAAATATTCCGGAATATTTTTATAGCTTATTAGAGTCGTAACAAAAATATTACATAAATTTAAGGGGGAGGGGGAGCTAAGATATTAAACTAGCATATTCGTTCTCATTTTAGAACACTTTTCTCTCTTTTTTGTAAAAATAGGTGGCTAGTGTAATATTTGTGAAGCCCGGTGGCTGAGTGGTAGCGCTTTGCGCTCCCGGGCCACAGGTCCTGGGTTCAATCCTCAGGCCGGGCAAGGTTGACTCAGCCTCTCATCCCTTCAGTGGGTCGATAAATGAGTACCAAACATGATTGGGAACTAATGGGGGTTTCGCTTTCGGCTGACCACCTAACCGGAACATCTGCTCCTGTACCCCAGAGCCCAGGGTCAAGAAAACTGAGATGGGCACAGTAGGCCTTGGCCCTCTATGGACTATCGCGCCACTGAGTTTAGTTTAGTGCAATATTTGAACTGGGGAATATTGAGTGCAGGCGAAAATGTTTCAAAGAAAAAATACTTATTTTATAGTACAGCAAACAGTTCTCTTACGTTAAGAAATAAACGTTTAGTTTTCAAAAACAATTAGTATAATATCTCCTTCTGAGACCCTAACTATAAATAATGGCAGAAAATGCGGTATAAACTCAGAAATACAAATTTACTTTCTCATAAAGGTGGTGAAAAAAAATCTTTAATAAACTTAGATCACTTAATCTTAATTATTTTTTAAGCACATTATTGAATAATCTATATATATATTTCTCTTACACGGTGACAAAAAAAGCCTCATTATAACTCCCCGAATGGCAACGCTAGAAAATAGACCAATGATTGCCGCTAAAAATGTCACATGCCAAATCTAGCTGAGATGGCTAAACATATAGTGCTTTTAAAAACGGAAACTGAAATAAATAGAGAGAGCATAGGCAGAAGTGAGTAGTCTTCGTCGATAGATCTCTATTTTAGTATTTTGTCGAAAGCGCTTTTTTTCACGAATTTATTTGACGATTTTTGATTTATATCACGAATTTATTTGTTTTACTAGAATTTACTTGTTTATGCAGGTTTTTTCATTGCAATTCACTTATTTCAATTTTTAATAGACTTAATTATAGCCAAAATTTTAACCTTTTTAAAGAGATCAGTTTTAGAAATTTTATCTTAAGATTTTATACTATAGCACATTTCTAATAAGTTTAACGAATTACATGTCATTTATTTGAATTCAAATTTATTTTAATGACTTAGTATTTACTAAAAAGATGTAATTTTTTTTTTTTAAAAAAGTTGTTATACGGATTTGAATGATTGTTTTGAATTCTTAGAATTTTGTGCATTTGCAAAGTACCCAAGTTAGTAGCGAGCGAAGCGAGCTTGGTTTGCGAATCAAACCATATAAGATTGCGTAGCAATTTTCGGGGGTTGGCGAGCGTTAGCGAGCAGGGGGCGCAGCCCACTAGTAAATAAATAAATTTTAGTTTCTGGCATTACTTGCATAATGTAGAATACTTTTAAAGGGTATTTCTGCATATTTGGGTCGTGAAACTAAGTTTACCGACTAGACTAGGCCATTAAAAGTGTTCAAAAGGTTACTTGAATTTGTCTTTCTTTCAATTTTTGATTTCAATAAAAAAAATCAAATTAACGAGAATAAAACCAACTATATTTCTAAATAGACAATAGCTTTGTAAAATCATACAAGCGGAAAAATGCTAAATTATTATTTTAGTGTAAACTGTACCGAATGTCGTTAAAAAAAGTCAAAAGTTTTAAAAAATTTTCTTTTTAAGATTTAATGTTCATTAGAGTGGACAGCATTTTGTATCACTTAAGATATTTTCAGATTATTTTTTTTTGTTTGTTTGAATCCCTTATAAAGCAATCGTCTACATAAATGACTATCTTAAAGTTGATAATTTGAATTACACACGGTTAATTAGGATTAAAAGTCGTTCGATTAAGTAATCCTTTAGAACGTTTTATGACATTTAGATATCTTATTATTAGAGTTTAGTCTCACGGATTTGTCTTAATGTGAAGAAATATACGATGAAAATATCCGACAATTTGCAAAAATTATTCAAAGTTAAAAGTTTTCTCTTTTATGTAGTTAGGAAAAAATAATTTAAAAAAAGAGTTAAGTTTAATGATTTTTTTTTAGTTATGAGTTCACTTTTTTCTGTGCTACATATTTCTAAATAAAAATCACATTTTCTCTCATTATTTAGGGCTTGGGTCTCAGAGAATAAATAATAAGTTATAAAGAAAGTCAATAAAAAATTTTCATTTTAAAATTAAAGATGTCTTTAGTTGATACAGATCTTTATATTGTACGTCTGGATTCCAATAATAGACTGTGACAAATAGTTGCATACATTCCGTTATATGAGTCGCTCAGAAGCCAATGCGGTTAAGTCCAAAACACAACAATTGAGAAAATTAATGTTTTTTGATACATTAGTTTTTAAAATTCCTGGTTTATTAATTTAATTAGAAAAGTGTATAAAGTCTTTTTTCGAGGTGTAAACTCTGCAAAAAAACAAGATATGTACAGGATGTGTAAATAAAAATGTAAGTATTTATTGAAATAATGACAGCATCTTAAAAATTTTAGGACTTATACCTTTTGGCAGCTGAAAAAGATAAGAAATTTATGTCTTCTAGTATAAACGAACTTCGATTTTTCTCAATCATCACTAGATACAGTGACTCATAGAAAATAAACTGTTGGATTATTTCAAAAATTGTTTTTTACTTCAAAACTAAAGTGGCACTTTTCCTTGTTTTAGGAAATGAAAAAAAAAATTTTAAAAAAATAAAAAATACCACATTTTAAAAAAATACTACGAAAAATACCATACCCCTTTTTTTGGTGAAAAAATACTACCGTAGTATTAAAAATACTACGTCTGGCAACCCTGGTTTCTATGAATTTCTTGTTTTTCAGTGTTACCAACAAATATCGAAAAAAGAAGAAGAATTTAATTTTTATTTCAAAAATTATGTAAAAAAATATTGATAAAAGGTGGACTTATTCACAATGGCTTCTGAAATTATTATATAATATATTCAGAAGCTATTAAAAAAATTGCTGTCAAACCTAGAAAAAAGTAACCAACGAGTAAATCCTTTAATAACTAAGTAGATTATTATTTATTTCATCAAAATTTCCAAAAATTAGAAAATATCAAAAAATGGACTTAACCGCATTGGTTTCTGAGCGGCTCATATAACGTTCTGTTATCTCATAGTTGTATACGTTCTGTAATGAATAGTTGTACACAAACTAATCAAAATTTAAGTCAAAACATCACTTTATTTAATTCCGTATTAGTAAATTTCTACTTTATTTAATTGAGTTTTTTTCCATATTGTTATAGCTAAAAATACAAAAAAAAAATTAAGAAAAAAGTAACTTAAATTTTTTCTCCTACAAAACTACCATAAAATTTAATTGATTTAAGTATTGTGGATTGCTTCAATGCTAATTATTTAAACTCCAGATATTCGGACCTGTTTTGAGGGGGGAAAAACTTATAATCGGAGACTTAAGTATTTCAACGAAAAAAACTGTAACACAACTGTAATTTAATATTTTTGCTCACCAAACGAACGTATGTATATTTTGAATACAATTTTTGCATTCATAACTTTGTGCATGAAGTTGAAATTTAAGTTCCAACTCATTTAACGAACCTCTTTAACCATAATTCATAATAGTATATTAATGTAATTTGCACCAAATAATAATAATTGCAAAAAGGTTAAAAAGACGAATTAAATAACTTTATCTTAAAATGTAACGTATAACTACGTTATTCCAACAATAATAATAATAAAAACAATCCTTTTAAACTCTTAATTTAGAAAACAAACAAAAACGTACTAATAACAGCACAGGTAAATACCTCCAAATTAAGGATGCAAAAATATTCATCGCAAAACAATGCCTTTATAACTTATATCAATTTTATGCTGATGACAACCAAACCAATATGAATAATTAATATGGGAAAAATTGATCATACCATGTGATTTTACGACCAATGAAAATGCACCGACAACAATGGAATGCGACACCATCATTACATTTTTATATAAAGTAAGACACCGAGTTTCTTAGAGGGGGAATAAAAGAAAGGAAACAAACCTTAAGATCCCCATGACCCGATTTTGTCTGAATTTCCTCAATATTAGGAATTTTAAAAGATAAATTTTTAACAAAGCTATCACCAGTCCTCCAGACACAAAAGGGATTCTACTTTCACTATCTTGATTATACAAAGAATTATATGAACGAAATTTCCTTATTTAATAACTTATTAAAAAAATCTTTTTTTTTTTAATTTTTATTAATTAAAATGTTTTATTGAACACCGCTACTAAATTTTAAGATTAAGTATTGTTGAAGCTTAAACTTTGAAAGTATTTTAAAAGTACTTAAATTTTAAAAATGATGAACTACATTTTCAGTAAAATAGGTAAAATATTTAACGATAACAAGGTGTAAATTTTCTAAAGCCTTATATAGGTATTAACTTCGATCATATTTTATCATGTTTAATCATGATACACAGTAATAGAGTTTAACAAGATTGATTATTCGGTTTGTCCTAACTAAGGTGCTGCAAATTTGAATGATATTATGGTTCAACACGGGCCAAAATTCTTGGTTCGAATCGAAAACGAATAAAATAACACAAACAAATACTTAAAAAATTCCTAAGTTTCTTAATAAATAAGGAAATTGAGTTGAAAATTTTTTCGTAGATTAATATTGAGGAAGAAAAGATAGATTTAAATCAGAAAAGACCTTTAAAAAAGTTGTAGCATAAATGTTAATGTAATAAGCTTAACCAAATTTACTTGATTCAGCTAACAAGTAACATTTATAAGGAAATTAAAAATAATCATTAACAATAGTAGTATTTTACTTAAGTTGCCCTAGAGCTGTACAATGAGCTATTGGCGACGGTCTAAAGAAACATCCATCAGGATAATCCGAAGACACGCTATCCCAATTTTGATTCTCGGCAGAGGGAACGGCCCCCCGGTTAGGTACCTCAAGGACTTGCATGCGAAATCAAGAAATTAACGGTAGAACAGGTTCCCGATAACTAATACAGCGCACCCTCGCTCCCATCGCAGGCAGATCAAAGTGGTCTAACACTCACTCACTGAGCGCTGCTTGACTTCTGTGATCTACTGGGAACCGAGTCGTACTATCAGCCTACTATGAAACTTAATCATTAATAAACATAATTAATCAAGCAATGAGACTTAATTATTATTTTTAAAAAAAAAGTTTTTAACCCTTAAACCAATAATATAGCAAAAATTAAAAAAAAAAAGTTTGCTTGATACATTTTAATTCGTGTAGTAAATGACTTTTATCTGGATAATAATGCGAAATTATCATTATTAAATCGCAATTAATATTAAGTAATAATGATTAATATTTTAATTAATAATTAATCATATCAATTGTCACTCAATGATGAATTTTAATGATTATTTCTAAAATTTATTTTGATAAATAGCGATAAAATATTATCCAAGAAGAGCTGCATTCTTTTATAGAGTCGAAACTCAACTACAGAAACTTTAAATAACGTAGCAAGTGTTCGTAAATTTCACTCACCTCCTAACAGACTACAGACATATCCTTTTGGGTAAATCCCTTAATATTCTAAATGAACTAGAAACCGAGGAGTAATGCTTATCAGCTTGGGAGTTAAAACTCAAATGGGATATAGGTGGATCTCTAAAAAGCCAAGGTGAGGTTAAAGAGAAAACCAAAAAAAACTTAATTGACGTTCACCGATGAGGAAATGGCACAGGACATTGCCCAAAGGCATTCGAAGTTTTGATTCACGTTCTACCCGAATGAACTTAAGGCGAGACTCAAGAGAGAGTTGTGATTCAAGGATTCAGTTGTCAGTTGCTTGCATTATGTAATAATAACTCTTTCTCTGAGTGAAAATTACCTCATCTTGGAAGTTCTAAGGGTAATATGACCTCTCGCAGCACGTGATGTCCCGTGGCACAGTTCATACGCGTGTTTAACTTACGTCATTTTTAATTGATGTCATTAGTAGCGTCTTAAGACAAAGGATCAACCTTTTACGTCATTTTTTCCCCTTAACAACAGTTGGTATTTGTGAATAATAGTTTGAGTGATCAGTTTTCACAAGAATGAGTGACTCATTTGATGAAATTAACTATTCAAACCTACAAGTTATTTAACTACAAGGTTTCATTAATGATTTCAAGTCTCTAATTTACATCCCATAAATAAAATTTGACAAGCATACAAAAGTGTATGAACAAGCACTTACTTTTTATTTAATACTGACAAACGAACTCATAACAAACTACTGTATTACTAGTGCCAAACATACATCTAATCAGATTTCATAAATCATTTATTGGAACATCTTATCAACGATTTAAAGTTTCAAGGTTCCAAGACAGCTGGTTCGTCCTCTGACATGCGATTATTATTATTATTATTTTGTCAATGTGCCGCTGCTCGTACCACGGAAAGTTACGACTGTGGCTACTACTGCTACTCATAAACAAAATTGGAAAAACATCAAAAAAAAGTCTAAAAATATTGAATTTTCTGTTCCTAGAATCTACGACCTCAAGATGTCCTACTTATGTTAGAATAGTTATTGTAAACATTTCACCTTCAATTTGGCGCAACATAGCCGCATCCAGCTAGTGTGCACTTGAATCGTACACTTAAACTGATCTGTTTTAATACTGTAATACTAATATCAAACTACGGTTAAATGTACAACAATTCGGTAGTATTTTTCAATATTATTAATCGCAGGTTCTTAATTTTCGAGATAATCACCCATTTTTTAAGTCGAAAATTACAACGCTCACAAACAAAACAAGAACAAAAAGAAAACAATGAGATTCTCAAGTTAAACTTTCTGAGAACTAGCATGCAATGTATTAGATAGGCAACACTACGTAAAATTTCATCACATATTTTATGATTTTTTCCCCGTTTGCTTGCTAAGCGATTGTTTATGTAAAATTAAACGAAAGGTTAAAAGTCTGATTAGAGAAACCTTTTAAACAGTCTTATAGCATATTAATATGTCATTAGTTGAGATGGATTTTATTTCATTTTACTGGATTTTATTTCATGAGCGAAATTTAAAGAAATATGCTATAAAAGCATTTCATAATACGAAACAATTTTAAAAATTGAAAATTATCACGTCTATAAGCACAACCAAATAATTTTTTTTAAAAAAAGAATTTGTTTTTCTCTCTATGTAAAGCAAATGCGGGTTAGTTGGAAAAAGAAAAAAACTCCTCTACAAATTTTTTCACAAAACATTTTTTCACAAAACATTTTTTCCAATACTGCATTAAACAAACACCAATTTCTCCCAAGACAGGAATTCCCTTGTCTTCTGGATTTCAAAATTACACGGGGCAACGGAGTTCAACATTGGTAGTCGTAAACTCAAGTGGGTCTGTTGTTCAGCGACTGCTATAGAATATGAAATACCTGGCGTTACAGTTACAGTTACTAATTTAAATGTTGAAATTTCAAATCCATATGTTGTGCTGTGCTTTGCATTCATGTAATAACAGTATCAGTGCTCATTAATAAAATTATATTTTTTGCTGTTTTAGAATTGACTTCATATAAAATTTTACAATTTTGTAGATACTTAATAGTTATCATGGCCTCAGCATTTTAATCTCTATGTTGAATTTGTTTAATAATATTATTTTAGCCTTTTTTTCACTTAACTTCAATAAATACATCATCGATCATTATGGGGTACTGAACCTAATTAATTTTATGGTGTTTATCGATGGCAATTAATCTTTGATGTGTACCATAACAAGAATTTTCTAACTCTCAAGTTCGATTTTTTTTCCTCCTCAAGTTTGACTACCATATTAATTTTTTGGATCATTAATTAAAATTTTCATTCTAAAATTACGGTAAAATAACCGTCAGCAGTCTGTCCATCCAATCACCCGTGAAGTTCACAGTGAAGAATATTTTTCGCCTTTATGGTTTTGAAACCGTTTACAACTGGTATGGTTACAAAACTAGGAATACGAAACTATACGGTTTTTTAACCATTTCGAGCTACCATGGTTCCAAAACCGTAAAAAAAGAAATTTTAACTAGACATAGGACCCAGGCTTCTCGTTAGGTAATGGGCATTTGAGAGTGCAAGACACAAATTAGAGAGAGCAGGACGCCGAAACTCTTCATGTGCTAAAGGGAATGGAGGTGTTAACGCTGGGATTCGAACCCCCGTTCCGTCGGTCATACGATTGACAGATTAGCCCTTTCGGCTATAATACTTACGCAGTTGCAAGAAACTAAATTGCTTCATTAGGTGGGCTTAGTCGGTGCAATAAAGTTCTGGTTATTTAACAGTTTTAGATTTTTTTTAAAAATAGTTAATAAACGATTTTTCTCACTGTCAATTGTTTGATTACCATCTTATTTATGGATATTTGACTGCTTTATTTAAATACGGTAAAATAACAATTAAATAGATTATTATTTAGCCATTTTCTCCGAGAAATTTCTAACGGTGCACCTAAAGGTCAGTACTTTAATACACGTCTCCCCTGAAAAGGTATGCCAGTGCGTCTAAGCTACATCATCCAAAAATAACTATGTCCTGAATAGACGCATCTTTTCAAAACTTGAAGATTTTAAAATAATACTTTCAATGCTGACGAATAAATTAACTATTTATTCAGTTTTTTCTCTTCGTAAAAATAGTTGTACCAAAATAACTCTCCGAACTATAGAGGAAAACTATCATTCTTGAACAATAGTTATTTTTCTTTACTGAAGTCTATCATTTGATGAAAGACGGAAGACATGAAGAAGCTAAGTTTCCATTGTTTTTGTCCATTTTTTAAACAATGTTTGGTACGCATCGAGAAGAATAATGCTTGACCTGAGTTCAAGAAAAATCTATCTACTCAAGCATATCCAAAACGCAATGAAGTGATGGCATAGTTTTCAGGTGAACTTGACTCGAGTTTATAGAAAACTTCCAACGCAAACAGCTCGAAAGAAAAGTTGTTTCAATTAGTAACTTCAGTGTTTAAACGCAATATTGGTCAGGGTCTCCGAGTTTCATAAGAACGGGATTTGGATTGCTTGTTGACATAATTTTTTTTAATCCTTTTTATCGATGTGTGAAAGAACGTAATCTATGATATGAAAATAGCTTTATGCATTCTTTTAACTGATATTAAGCAGTTCGAACATATTATTACAAGCAAATTTGCAGCGAAAGAAAATAAAAGAATTTAAAAATGCGACGAGTACCTTATATTTTTGAATTAATAGCGCTGCTTTTGCTTTGCAATTGACATATATTTACTAATCAAGAATCATATCTATAGTATCATGTTGTATTGTTGTTCCCATTGGCATCAACTTTAGAAAGAAAAAAAGTTGAGAGGGCTGAGAATTCTTAGTATACTTACTAATGTCCATTATAAAAGCTCATACGAAAGCAGCGAAAAATGCTGGGCTTTGATATAATGGACAAAAGTACTGAAGAATGCATTCAATAGTTAACTTTTCATTATTAAATTAAAAACAAAAGTAGTACTTATTGAGTCTCTTCCAGACCTTCCTACCTTTTTTAAATAAATCAATCTAAAGGAGATATTTGAAGAAAAAAAAAGTGTTAAAGTTTATTACAGTCTTTTTCAATATAAAAATAATTTTCAAGGTTTGTAATCAAGGTCGTAGTGTAGCTTTAATATCAAAATACAATTAAAATAAACAGAAACTAATATTACGATTATAGAGCTCGTATGAGGAAGAAGGGCGTTGAGAATTGTGATAGAAAATTGGATCGCAAATACTAAGCGATCGAGAAACGCTATTCAAACCTATAACTTGAACTTTAAACTATGAAAAATTTTAAAAATTTTGTTTGTCAAGTGTATTAGCAAAATTTTTCTTATTCATACAAGAAGCTTGCAGGGGTCTATCTAGATTTTTCTCAGAGGTACCTATTTTGTGAAAATTTAGACATAACTTGTGAAAATTTAAAATCACATTAAAAAATCAACACAAAAATATGGATTTATCGTTTCTTACAGGATACAAAAATAAAATTTTAAGTAAAAATATGTTGTGAAACTATCGTTTTTCCTAAAGTTGATTTTGTGAAGGTCGGTAGTAAATTTGGCCTGGACAGACCCCTGACTTGAGACCGTTAACATAAAAGAAAGAAAGTTAATTTTGTTTTATTATATATATATATATATATATATATATATATATATATATATATATATATATATATATATATATATATATATATATACACAATATCTCGGTTCCTCGGTGAGTCGGCTGTTCCCTTTTTATTAAATTAGCACAGTTTGTCATAATTTAGGTGTCAACCAGTCAGGTGTCTGATGGTTTCGTTTAATTTTGCTATTAGTTCTAGCAGGTCGCGATAGCCTGGTCGGTAGGGCGCTGGGCCCATGCCCAAGAGTTCATGGTTTCAAACCCCGTGTAGTAAATGGTGACTGATGCACGTTAAATCTGTCGAGTCGCAAAGTTCTCCATGTTCCCATAACAAATCAATACCTCTAAGATACTGATCCAGGAGTTTTCTTATCTTCGGGATTGGTTCAAAATTACAAGGCCATGGATATGAACATCAATAGTCGTAAACCCAAAAATTGGGTCTGCTGTTCAACGACGGATATAATATAATATTAGTTCTAGCAAAACATGAGATAGTGGAAGTAAACATAATAATGTAAGTTTACTGCTAATCGGCAATTGGTTCCTCGCTGAATCGGCGGTACTTTTCTTACTTACCATTGGTCAGTTTAGCACTCCTTCTCATAACTTTCGTGTTAATCAGCCAAGTGTCCAGTGGTTTTGTTTGCTTTCGCTATCAATTTGTTTGCTATGCTTTTGCTAGCTTAACATAGTTAAAATTTAAAGTGCTTATAATTTTTTTTTTAAATTAAAATAAATAAAATGATCCACTATGAAGCAATTTCTTGTTGAAAATTTTTGACTTATCATTTGATAACTTTTGACGTATTGACTTATCATCTTTGTCATAAAATTATACTAGTAGAAATAAATATTGTTAAATCTGAATCAGAATAGTGTAGTTAAAAATTCTAAGGGAGAAAATAGCAATAAAAGTATTTAGTAAGTAGTAAATATAAGTATAAGTAAGAGGAAAATTTGAGTGAGGCTGTAAGTTTGTGGAGCATTATGGGTGATAATTACGGTGCCCAACCTACCTCAATGCTGTTCAATTACTACTATGACGGTGCATGACGTCGAGAACATTAAGCATGGATGTAGGAAAATAAGTGCAACACCACTTGATGTAATCGAGACAAAAACGCGATATCATATTAGAATAATAATAGCACATCATCATAAACAGATCAAATTAAAATTAAAAAAAAATTACTGAAATATCATTGTAATGTGATTTCATTAACATAATTCATAATAAATTAGCACATATCTGAATAACAGTTTTTCACATCTGTATGACGTTTTTTTTTTTTTTTTTTTTTTTTTTTTTTTTTTTTTTAACGATTCTACGAGGCTTAGGTCACCAGCACTGTAATTTATTTTAACCTATAATTTAATATTTTCCACAAAAATGAAGAAAAATTTGATAACAAAATTTACAATCATTGTAATTTTATATGAAGAAAAAAAAAAGAAAAGCATTTTGTCATGTTAGTCGTAACGTAATGAACGATTACCTGGATTTAAAAAGTAACCAACTGTAAAGCAAAAAAAAAAATTTTTAACCTAAAAAAAAAAAAAAAATTTTTAACCTAAAAAAAAATTTGAATGAAAAAAAAAAAATTTGAAAAAAAAAATTTCAAATTTTTTTGAATGAATTGAAAAAAAAATTTTTTAACCTAAGGAATACCGCGTGATTCAATAAGAAGAAATAAATGGCAATTTTACTCGTTAACGAGACTTACAACAGTTCAAATAGGTAGGGTTTTTAACTCTCTGGTCCGTAGTTTCTTTTTTCTTTTAAAAATTTCAATATGATTGTTAAGATTTTTATATTATTTAATGACCTGTCAGAAAAAAAAATCCTATCCATACAAATGACTATTTTCAAACCCAGTTTTAAATAATTTTTTTTAAAATGTCACTTGGTACCTTCTTCAAACTTCTTCTTTAACTGCTCAGTTAAAAACTGAAATAAAACTTCAAGCTAAAACTCAATTAAAAACTAACACTTCAATATTTGTGTGCGATTACTTGATAAATCCCAATAAGTTGTTATTTGCCTATCTGGAAATAATACTAAAGAAACGTTTCATGCAAAAATGCCACATTTTCAAAAAGTGTGGCTTACTGCCTTTTCAATTCTAGATTTTTAATTTCAAAATTTGATCGAAAATTTCAGTAGTCTTTAGGATTAACTGCTTCGCATTAATAAAAATAAAAAAAACACCGAAACATAAATAGCTTCAATAATAATTCTCATTTTATAATCTACATACGACTAACCTTTAATACCTTGTCATGATGAAGTTGAAATCAATTTGTACAGAAAACTAGTTTATATTTACTCAAAGTTTCACTTTCCCACACTTGTTTTTTCCTCCCCTTCTTTTATTGGAAATATTTTATGTATTGATGCAACTAACGTGAATTGGAGAGAGTCTAAACCGGTTCTATAATAAGTAAATAATAATAAAAAATTATTTCGAAAGCTTTTTTTTAAATAACTGGTTGCAGAAGGGGGGGATTAAGATAACCTTTGCTATCACCTCACCTGGTGACGACACACTAAGCCCCGACGTGATGTTCAAAGTAAACACTTGTGAATTAACCACACGATTTGGATTAAGTGAAGCAGGCAGTTAAGAGCAAACTGCCGTTGGGAATAATATTCACTCTTTTAAAGAACCGTAAACACAAGAATTCCTTAAAAGAAATTCTAAATTTGAATTTGTGAGATATTTAGTTTAAGAAAAAGCATTGTTTCATAATTTTTAAATAAATTTAAATGCTTTACAATAGTAATCGTAAGTAATAACTATATATAATCACAGTTACAAGTAATTGGGCGATAGATAGTAATCATTATCTGAAATCAATTATATTTGTATTCGACTCGAAAGTTAAAAAGATGGAATTCAGTTCATGAAAGCTCGCTGTTTTCAAATTTTTTGCGTGAAATTTAGATCAAAATATTAATTTTTTCATTATTTATATTCGAATATACTGTTATTGATGACAGACTTAAATTTTAGAATAAAATAACATAAAGACAGCCTTCCTAGCTAAGTATAAACTAAGGTATAATAAAATAGTATTCTCCAAATGGCTCGTTTATGGGAAAATATATCGAAGTAATAAGTAATTAAATAAAGTAAAAATATTATAAACTACGTATTAAAAACGGATTACATTTAAAAAAAAAAAAAAGAAAATTTAATTCTTGTTACATCTAAAACGAAAAAAGCAATGTGAAATGAGGGAAAATTTCAGTTGTGATGCGCCTTGTTTTTTACTGAGCAAAATAAGAACTATTTTACTCCTTTTCACTCTACAGCGAAAAACGTAGCTTTGTAAATTTTTACATTTTATCATCGTTTATTTTGTGTCTGTTTATGTCAGAAACTTGAAAAAACTATGAATAGCCATAAAAAATGAATTTTGTTCCCATTATTGCATTGTATTGTTATCCCACACAGCTTCAGTTGAAATTTGGATACCTTGGAAAGTGGTCAGAAGTCGAGCAAGTTTTTGGCGATAAAATGGGTTATAAATACTAGATTTAATGTGCAATTCATGCAGCACAGATCTTCGGTTTAGTTTTGAATACTGTATATTTGGAAAGTGGACAAAACTTTTATTGCAGAAGCAGGTAAATTCCTTTTCACGATAATGTGGCTATAAATTTTGCTTGTAACGGCCAGAAAACTATCGAAACTTGTTTTGTAATCCAGAACAGTAAAAAAAAAAAAAGAATTTTTTTATCTGATGGGACAGTTTTTTCAGCTAATAGAATAATTTTTTCCAACTTATAGGACAATTTTTAATGAAAACTTCGGAATGCTGATTGGCAATAACTCCCGTTGTCAAAAATATTGTGGTAAATTTTGATCCGCAACACTGATTTGAGGTCTAGTCTGATAATGCTCGAAAGACTCCATGATCACAGAGACGAACACGATTAAATAAAAACGTAGTAAATATTCTTTTTTAAAATTAAGAACTTGGGACATAATGTGTTTTGTATCGCATCTGAGCAAGAAAAACCTCATTTATCTAAAATGCACAAATTTAAGTTTTAATAGTTCATAAATTTCAGGCTTTTTACGGGTGTTTAAAGAGTCTTAAATAATGAAGTTCCTGCCACACTAATAAAGATGCAGTGGGGAAAAAGAAAAAAAACGAAACACCCTGAATAATTTTTGATCTTATGATCGGACCTTCACGTACTAAGGCTCAATCTTACACCCGTATTCACCACGCCGAGTTAAATTCGAGAGTAACTCGGGGATCGGAAAATCCACAGTTCAGAGTTACTCTCGGATTAACCCTCGCTTTTTATTCTCCAACCGTTTTCAACAGAGGATTTCACAACTCGAGTTTAACTCTTGCAGGAAATATAACGAGGCCTTTGATTGGGCAAGGTAAAACCATGTGACTTTGTATATAATATAAACACGTGAATAAACAAATTAGCGTGAGTATCGCTCAGCATAAAATCTTACAGCAGTTAGAGTTAAGGCATTGTAAGGCAGCACTTTTTCCGTTAGAGTTAAGGCATTGTACCGATCTGTATCAGATTCCAACTTACTGCCAATTTTGGAGATCAGTTCTTCAATCGTTGGTTTTAAGAAACGATATCTTTCAAAAAAGTATATTTCATCTAACTCTTCTAGGTCATTATTTCTGATAGTTGGGACATATCTTTCTCTTCTTTCCACAGTTTCAAGAAATTCAAGATCTTCAAGCTCAAACGCAGCGATAGAATCCTCCATCTTTTTTGTTTACAAGCTCCTCGTGAAGAGGTTACCCTCCGATAACTCGGCAAAAACGGAGGGTTACCCGAGAGTCAGAACTGTCGATGAAAATCTGCGAGTTTGGCGAAATTTCGGCTGGAGAATAACGTTTCGCACTTAACTCGTGATTTTACTCTTACCCATAGATTACCCGGAGGTAATCCGTGTTGGTGAATACGGACGTTAATGGTGTTCGAGGGGGTGACCTCAAATATGCTAATTAATGTGTGCAGACGATATTTAAAGCAACGAAAGTCACAAAAATGCCCTTTCTCTGGTGGACAAACATAATTTTTTTTTGACGTATTCGTTTGCTTGTCTTTAAAACTTATTAGGTAGCCGCAATCTGAGAAATATGGTCCGAATAGTTAGGTCTGGATAGAGGTTTAAAGTTTGGACCCCGTAACCCCTTCCTTCTCGCTCCAGTGAAAATGACGGGCTGAGTTTTCGCCCGCTATTTCTCGCTCCCGTGATATTGACGGGCTGGAGTGTTCAGCAGTAACGCGCCAATAAGAATAAAGCTAATTCATTTCGTTTGCCAGGAAAACATTTTATTTCTTATTTTACACACCTGATGGCAATTGTAGATAGTTAGTTTATTTTTAACTAGTTGCAGCACTAATCAAATACATAATACAAATACAAAAGGCAAAAAATAGGCACTTTTATGATCGTTTTCTTGAAAATTAACAAATCGTTAAGGGGTTAATATTGATTTTTACTTTTTGTGGATTTCACCATATCGTGAGTATTTTCTAAGCAAATTGAAAAAATTTTGCGCACAATTATAAAATTCGTTTATCCAAAGATAATTCCATGCAAAAAATAATTTTTAATAATTTGTCTTTTATTTTTTTACTTAATAAAAGTCAAAAATATTTGAATTGTAAGGCTTAAAATTTTTTACATTATTTTAAAGAATGTAATTTTGTAATGCAAAATAAAAAATTGGAACGAAATCGATAGAATAGTTATAGAATTTTAAATATAGAATTTTAAACGCAAGACTTCTTTAAAATTACATTTTGTAACTTAAAATATCGTTTGCACTAATTATCATTTTTTAAGGTCACCCTCTCAAACTATTAAGGTTGAGTTCTAGAGTGTGGAGTTCCGATCATTAGAGCAAAAGGTATTCAGAGTGTTTCGTTTGATCATTTATTTATTTTGCAAACTGTAGATGTTGAGTTGTGTTGTCTAGACTGTTTGGATAGCAATTTCGCAATGAAGGTGAATTTTATTTTTGTTGTACAGTAAGAAGAGGTTTCTTTAGAATTGTGAAGTTATTCCGGGAAGATATATAAAGAGATGCTCCTTCAGTCTGTCATTTAAAAATATTCAGACATATTTTACCTCTACCTAAATTCAATTTTAGGAAAAATGTAAGATACTAAGACAGATAATTTTCCTTTTACTACTCACTTCAAGGCTAATGACAGTCACGCCTTAACTGAGTGTAACAACTGTCTAGGCGTGATACAGTAATTGCTTTCACTATTTACTAAGTGAATGGATAGAAAATTTAAAAAATGTAAAAGATTTTTTTCTTGAAATGGGATTTAAACTTTTTTAAAGTTCTTTAAATATTAAAATTAATAATAGTAACTTATTCCGTATTTTTTATAATTTTCAGCTATAGTTTCAGTTTGTAGTAAAACATAACATATAAAACTAACTAATATGTGCTATAAATCTATAACATTAAAAAGTAAATTGATAGATAGATTTAATGTAGAGCTAAAAAGCATAGTACTCGAGAACGGTTATACTGCGCCAAACTCAAATCGCAATTTCTGACAAACGCAACGAAATTAAATTATGTTATAAAACAAGTCTGACAAAGAACCTAAAGCAAAAAGTCGGACACAAAATAAAAGAAGGGAATGTCACTGGAATACTCAGGGGTCATGGGATTCGTGCTTACTTGGCAAAGGTAACCCCCTTTGTGGTTAAAACTTTTTATCATTATGTTAAACTACGTAATTTCAAATGACGCCGAAATTTAAAATAAATCGATGAAATAAGACAAAATTAATGTGACTTAAATTTCAACAGTAAAACATTATATATGAAATTCAAGCAATAGCATAATATCACGTAGCATACAGTATATCTTGAAATTTAAATAAAATATTAAGAATTTTAAAAATATTTAAGATTGAGTACAATTAATTAGATTGTTAACATCGCACATGGGCATCATTAATGGGCTATCGACTAATGCTGGAAATGTGTTAATCCTAAAAATCGAACAATTTTAAGATCACGAAGTAAATGTGAACAAACATCTCTTTAATAAGTGAGATGATTTTCGGAGGTCACATGAAATTCATACGCACAAAGGAGGGCTTATTTTCAGATATAAGTAATATTTCTGTAATAAGTAATTTTTAAGGACTTTATTATTTTTTTTTTTAATAATTCTAACTGTCTTCAATTAGAGAGGAAAATAACGGCAAGCTGAAATACATCATTCAATTTATATAATGGATTTCAGTCTATGGTGTGATGAAATGTTAACAAAGCTACATTTTGCTCCTTTTAAATTTAAGTAGCAGAAAAACTTTAAATGAAATAAAGTTTTAATAGCATGCTTAAAATCCGTGTTAAATTTTTTTTCTAAGATATATATTTCGTAAAAATGCACGTTGGAGAAGGATTTAAGAAAAGTGAAATTCAAAACAATAAGTGCACCGGGCAGAATTAATTTATATAATTGGAGGCTAAAGAAACGTTATGGTGAATGTAAATCTTATGACTTGGTTGGTAGGACGCTGGGCTCGTGTTCGTGAGAACTGGAGTTTGAATCCTGCCGGCCGAAAAATTCCCGTGTATTAAAAGGTGACTGGTGTACGTTATATCTCTCTGGGGCACAAAGTTTTCTAAGATTCCTAAGCAAATTAATACCTCTAGGTGTACTAAATTGGAGATTGAACGTTCCCTGGTCAGGTCAAAACTACGATCTGTGGATGAATGAATGGGTCAGCTCTTTAAAAAAGTGGGCTGTGACGTGTGTGACTGAAGTCGTATTCTTGGTCGTAGATGGCGCCACTAAAAAACAAGAAACGCCCCCTCGGCCTTAAAAATTCGCTTGATTTCGAACAGGCTTACTGGTATAGGAAAGTGGCATAAGCAATAACAACACAACGAAAGGTAAATCTTTAAGAAAATTTCTTAAGCTAAAATTAGATACGGAGAATTGGTGACTATTTTAAATCGTAAGTGGTAGGGTAGGGAACAAAATTTCACGCAATCTGCTTGGTCATTGCGTGAAACGTGTTCTTCTCCCCCTGTGTCCTCGTGATTCTCACGTTTAATATAAATCCATTCATGCAAAAGCATAAAATTCTCTATATAAAAAATACTACCGTCTAAATAAAAGTGGTAGAACATATTTGTTTACATTAAGTGGATCTTTCTTTCTGTTACCTACCACTCTAACTTTAAAAAAGGAATGTGACTTACTTCAGATCCATTTACATTATTATTATATTATGGTAGACAGAATTTCCTTATTTTTGCAAAGTAAATCCTAGCAACGAACCATTTGTGCTACCACTTTTCACTTCTTTGAAAAAGTAACTATCCTTTTAAAAGGACGCTAGGCACAAATGGGTTAATTTTTTTTGATGTCAGCTTAAATGAATGAATCATCAATTTTATATAAGGATTTCAAATTCTTAGCCAGATATCAAAAGTATTAGCCAATCTCCGAAAGTCTTCGCCAAATGCAAACCTTAATAATTTTTTCCCATAGAAAACTGTTTTACGGTAGTTTGTTTCAGGTTTCTATTATTTGGACTCAATTAAAATTTGTTACGCGGCGCATTTATCGAAAAATTACGGTATCGAATAAAAAAAAAATAGTGATTTGTTTAGAAAAATTCATTTTGACGTAATTTTAAAGATCGAGTTAAATATATTTCTTTCCAGTGGAAAAAAAACATTCGCCAATACTTTCACCAAAACACAATTTTATTCTCTAAATTTACGATTTTATCGCATTTGGTGAGGTTAGCGCGGGACCTGGATATACCGGGTACCCGGCAGTATTTCGTTACCCGGACCTGCTAAAAGAATTTCGGTACAATGTACCGGGGGGTGCCCGTACCCGGTCAATTTTACGGGTATATTCATTTACATTAAACACAGTCATATCCTAGTTTATAGCAACCTTATAACAATCATAAAAATTTTTAGTTTTGGAAATCCATGAATTTGTTAATAATCAAACTGAAATAAAGGGTTTAGGCACGAGATATTTTGTTCTTGTAAGGAATTTTACTTTAGGGAAACCTTGATCAGGTTAACGAGGAATTTAAATGCAAGACCTAAATGTAACCTTAATACAATTAATAGGTAAACCGTTGTAAAGTGGGCATGTTCGCTAAAGAGAGGCGTTTCGTTAGGTTCTTCAGAACATGTAAATTCAGAATCTAATAATGAGAACTATTTAAATAAATGCAATTTAGAAATAGGGAATTACATTGATATTTATTTCAAAGTTAATGAAATTGTAATGGAATAAAATTCAAAGATAATCAAAAAATGGTATATGTGTGTTTTACTTTCATACTTAATTTTCACTTAGCAAATGAGTAATTTTTTTTAATTTTTTTAAATTATTATTTGTGTCAGTAGACTTAGAATTTCATTGCCGTTGGACAAATACAAACAAAACTTAAATATTTTCTTACAAATGACGCTGTAATTATTCTAATGCTATTACTAATTCAGATATCAAAGATTAAATTTCTATTAAGTAAAAGTATGTGTTAAAAACCAAGGCATTATTTAAAAAAAAATGGATAAATAAATTTAAGGTAGTTTTTATTTAGAAAAACACTTTTTAGTTTTGCAAAAAACTCATTTAGAAGCATTTTATTATACTTTCAGATAAATTGATTTACGTTTATATTGAAAAAAAAAAAGCATATATGAATAAAATTGGCTTAGTGAACCCAACCAAGATGACAAGGAAACTCCTGGGTCAAGTATTGGGAGAAATTTCCCTTCGTGGTGGAACTGAACCGCATTTGCTTTACTCGGAGAGGAAAACCACAAAAGCCTCATATGGTTAGCCTAACGGCAAGAGGACTCAAACCCATGATCCGTCTACCATTGAAGATATTTTTACGTTAGTAATACGCTGGCACCAGTCGGATGCAGAATTCATATAGATCAGCCATCGTTGGAATTCGAATCCGGTCACCTCATTGAGAGGGGAGCGCTCTACCCCCTGAGCCACAACGGCTCGGATTATAAAATATAAATCAATTCAATTGTTTTATGGTATGTTCAGAATTGAATATAGTGTG
Source organism: Parasteatoda tepidariorum (assembly GCF_982258835.1). Taxonomy (NCBI): domain Eukaryota; kingdom Metazoa; phylum Arthropoda; class Arachnida; order Araneae; family Theridiidae; genus Parasteatoda; species Parasteatoda tepidariorum. Next base: position 89,432,571 of record NC_141763.1, on the reverse strand, counting down.
ACAAGAGTTATAAGCAGCTTTAACACAGTTGACGCCCAACGACGAGTAATAAACCCAAATTTTACCGGGTACTCGGAATCGGCCGAGTAACAAGTAAAGTTTTTACCTGGTATCCGGAACAAACCGAGTTAATATTCAGTTTTCAATAGTGCATTTTACCATTAATTTTACCTCTAATTTTGTACCATTTTTTTAAAAGCAAATTGGCCCGCTTTTGGCAGTCAAATACATAAGGCGGTAGCAAAATTTAAATTAAAACATTGCTTTTTTAGTCAAATAAATTCGATTTTCAATAATTTTGATTAAAGCGATTTACCAAATATTTCTTACAATAATCATGCATATAAAATTTATATAAATATGACATAAATTACATATTGTTTACAAATAATGTAACTGAAATTTACAATAAATTTGGATACAATTCATATGAATTCTTTCTAATTTTATAATTAATTACTATTCTATCGCTAGGTTTTTATTAACTCGCTTACTCATCTGTGACGGGAAATCTTGCAATCGAAATTTTAATGCACGAGATTATGCACGAGAAGCTAAATTTGCCAACAGCTAATACTTAATTAAAAAAAAAAAAAAAAAAAAAAAAAAAAAAAAAAAAAAAAAACTACGATAAGTTGATGAAAAAGAAGTAAACTTTAAAAGTTTTTCGAAAGTTACAAGCAATGCAACTTACGTTTTAGGACTGAGAAAAATTATATTTTTTCTACTTTTTTGTCTATTTGAAATTCATAATTTTTAATGGTATTATTTAACATCAGTATTGAACAAATAAAATTATATTTTCAATTTTTAATGAATTATAGAAAATATAGTTCTTTGCAGAAGAGTTTGTGAAGACCTTAAAATTTAATAATCACTCTTCTGCTTCCCCCCCCCCCCCACACACACACATTTGTTGAGGAGCGAACGAATCGGTGCCGTGGGGCTCTTGGGTTAAAGGACCCTCAAAATAATTTCTAGCTAAAAAGTTATTAAAATACATATTAAAAGTATCAGATTGTTGCATTTGTTTACATCGCATTACACTAATGTATTAGGATACTCCCTATATTAAAAAATAGTCAGCGCTGTTTTGGTTCTCAACTTAACGTTACATTTGGTTTTGCTGCGCAACAAATAAGAATTGGGAATTTAGGAACAAATTATGCGAATTAGGAACAACAAATTATAAGAATTACGACTGGGTGTTTACTTAGTAGAATGTAATAAAAAAATTAAAATTTGATTATTAGTAAAAGATTTATTAACTGTAAAATTTGTAATAAAGTTGGAATCTCTGCAGATCGCAACAATGCAAGTAGAGTTGAAACATAACTTGCCGAAAGGGAGCATTTTTATTCAGAGCATAAACACAGGCTTTTTTTCTTCTTCAAAATACCGTTTTTTTCTTCAAAATACCAAGTTGTTGCAAATTCAGGTTCTCTTTTCATGAATCATTTTGATTGGATGATGACTATTTATTCATTGTTGAGTAAAATTTACTTCTCTCAAGATGTTTATTTGATAAGTTTAAGTTAATGTCAAAAATTGCAACGAAATAAAAAAATAAAGGCGTTCCATGTTGCCAGAAATTAACATTTAAATATCTATATAAGTTTTACTCTAAATTGAAAAGTCGTTTCGTTTTTGAACTGTTATGAGATAAATTTCATTATGTCATTAAAATAATCTATTAAAATTACTTCTCAAGTAATTTCTTAACATTCTGCTTGCTATTTTTTCTGTTATTTTTTTTCCCAAGTACAGTTGATTATTTTTCAAGTCAGGAGAATCTTTCATTTCCTTACAATTGACATATTAACAAAATTTTATTACATAAAATTTTAATAACAATATAATTTTTTAATAAATCTTTCTTTTTTTTTTATAGGGAAATATCAATTTTTAATAGAAAAACAATAATGAATGTGGAACAATCATTAGGGTTGGCAAGAGGAGGGAGCAGGAGCTAGAGCTGCCAAGTTATTTAATTAAAAGGATTATTATACTGAGGCACTGAATGTTCAATAAGGTATATTTCAATAAGGTACTGAATGTTCACAAAATAGGTACCTCTCAGAAAAACCAAGACAGACCCCTGATATATATATATATATATCGATTCACAGTACCCTTATCATGTATAATTCCTGAATAAATTTTGTTTTCAATTTAATTTCTAAAAATCAGTTTTGATGGTTGATAGTGTTGTTGTTGATACAACTTATACAATTACAAAATATACAACAAAAATATACAATTATGTAAGTAATTAAATAGTAATTTACAAAACTTTAAATTTATAAAATTGCATTGGTAAACGTTTAAAAGATGAATTAATTTATTTAGAAAGCAATAATTTAACTTATAAAGCATCAAATTTTTTTTAAATTTAATTTTAAAGTTTAATATAAAATATCACTAAAATAAATTTTAAAAAAAATAAAAATACTCATTAAACTGTATTACACAATTTATACATCTTTTGAGGAAATAAACCTTTACAGAAATAATATAATATACATAATTCATAATACCAGTTATAATAAAAAAAAATAATTTTTAAGCCTAAAATAGCAAAATGTTTCAATAAAATTAAAGATTTTTTTCTTAGATGCTTTTAAATTGTTTATTTACAAATTGTAATAAGTTATAGCCGATTTTTATGTATAATCAGGGGTCTGTCCAAGCCAAATTTACTACCCTTTGGCTGTACCTTCACAAATTCAACTTTAAGAAAAACGGTAGTTTCACAAATTACCTTTTCTTAAAATTTTATTTTTGAATCCCATAGGAATAAGAAACGATAAATCTATATTTTTGTGTTGATTTTTTAATTTTCACAAATTATGTCTAAATTTTCACAAATTAGGAGAATTTTCCCCATATTAAGATTTTATTGATTTTAAAAAAAATCAATAAAATCTTGATATGGTTTCAAAATGTGAAACAAAATTAAAAATTTTAAGCGTCTTACATTAAATTAACACAACGTCATTCAGTTTTGTTCAGTCAATAATAGAAATTAGCATTTTATCTAAATCTCAATTTTCACAAAATAGAACAACTCGAAAACTGCACGTTTCATAATTATACAAAATAAGAATTGTTCAGAGGATATGAAAATTATTAATTTCTATCACGAAATTAAAAATTTATTAAACGCAAAAGTTTTAAATGCGTTGGAAAATATTTTAAGCACAAATAAAGTACAGTATAAAACGTTTTCCATTTAACTATCACGAACTGTTTTTTTGTTTAAATAGATACAAAGTAAATAAAAATGCGTCATTAGACATTAATTACAGGATAATTATAAGCATTAAATTGCCGAAAACGATGTTTAAATTCTGATTAATGTTAATTAGTTTAATAATTATTTTCTGTAAATGTTTTAACGCAGATTTAGAATAAAAAAATTGTAAACGGAATAAAAACAAAATTACCTCTTGCATTTTATTCTATAAAAATCTTCCCAGATATTCCCTTTTTCGACAACAGAGAGATTGAAAATATGAATAAATAAATATTTGAAATTAAAATGAACAGTTTGCCAAAAAAAAAAAAAAATTAGAGTTTCGCAGTTTATGATATCAATTTGAATCGGGTATCGTATTCGCAGCCTCTGTTCGAAAAATGCAAAACAAATTAGCCGGGCAGGAAAATAAATTTCTCATCCCTTACAAAACAATTAAACAGTGAACAAACCTGTAAAATTCTTTATATAATCCTCCTAACCTTTCTGGAAACTAGAACTCGAATGAACGTTTTTTCGTCTGTCCAAATTTTTCTTTCGTCAAAAATCATAAAAACAAATAATTTGACTTGATGCCAGATTTCATAGTAAATATATCAGAAGTAAAAATCTTTCCAGATTAAAACTTCTATTAAAGCTATAAGCGTCTTTTCTATATAAGCACAGAACTCAAAATTGCTTCTACACCAACTTTTTTATGATTTGTTGATATTAGATTTCTTGAATCCAACGAGCTTGAATCTTAATTAAAGAATTGCTTTAATTTTGTTGTAAAGAGCTACATGATTGTGGCAGTACTTTTATAAGGAAAATAATTTAGCATTAAGTTTCAAAAAATAGATCGTTTTTTAGTGGTGTTAGCAGAATTACTCTCCTCGGAGTTTCAGGAATTACTAGAATATTATTGATTCAAGTGAAATTTACGTTAGAGTAAAAATAAATAAAATGCCTTTACCGGCTGCCTTATTATCACGACTCAAAAAGCGTGGCATTGTAAAACAAGTTGAACCGGGTATGATTTATTATTCTATTTATTCTTATTTGTATTTACAAATTAGACAATATTTTGGTTTTGTAAAAATTGTGTATCAGATTAAGCTAAATGTAGGGGATATTTCCGTATGGGGATCTCCCGTGCCAACAATAATCGCCAAGGCAACAAATGGATCTTAAACTTCCAAATATTTATTAAAACATGTAGAAGTTTGCTGCATGGCTATTAGTTCTACACTTGGAGTTAGTCCCCTCGTGGGCCGCTACCCGAAAGTTGCCAGACTTGCCGATTGTTTTGCCGCAGATCGGGATACGAAAATCTTCGCTAAATTTATAACCACCAGACTTTAAGACGGAATCTTAGTCTTTCAAAGTATTTTTAAGTGTAATCAGGGTTAGCAAATTTTTGAAGCATATCTGTTTTTACTGTCATGTTACAAGATCTTTTGTGACATTATATTTTCCTTTTTATTTCAACTAATTAAAATTTAATTAAAGAATATATCTTAAAGCATAAAACTTTTTTTTAAAAAAAGTTATAAAAGATATTTGACGAAAAACAACTTAAGATAAAAATATAAATTTTTTTTAAGTGTGATAATATCTGAATTTCATATATGTTAAGCAAAATAAATATGACATTTATAATATTTTCATTTATTCAAAACCAATATTTATTCATTTATCCAAAACCAATAGTTTCATCAAAAACCAATATTTAAAGGTATGGATCACACACAACTTTTAATAATTTATTTTTAATGGTATATTAAAATAGTGTAATATATTTGTACATAATTGCAAAATTAATTGTAAGATGAAGAGAAAACTTTGTTAAATTTATTATTCGCTATTCCATAATTTGAGTATAAAAGTAGGTTTTGATGGATTTTACCAGTCAAACACCAGTTTTTAATGTCAAAAATCAAACATTGAAGTGTATGAATAGATGGGCCCTTGCACACTTTGCATTCAGCTGCTAAACTTCTTTTCAAAAGATGAGTGATTTTTTTTAGTTCGCGCGTATTTGGTTTGTTGTTAATTCCATCTTAAAACTATATTTTAAAATAATTTATTAACCAAAAAAAAGAGCATGTCACAGTTTTTAACTAAGGGTATATGAAGGATTTCTGCTTTAGAGTAATATTTTAATTCATGCTACAATAGCTAATTTGAGAAACATTTCAATTATTTCTTTTTCAACAATATTTTTTTAAAGTTTTTGGAAACTAAAGCAAATCCCTTTTCTTGATATTCTAAAAACTTAGTATTGTGCTTTATAGTGTGAAGACATTTCAAAATTCTTTTATTCTTTTGATCAGATTTTGATATTTTAGTTGCAGGAAAAGTGAAGCCTATATTGTGTTGGCAAAGTTATGGTGACTTTAAAAGTCATGAAAAAATTCAATCATGTAACAAAGTTACAGACCTGATTCATCTTATCTTTTTCAAAATGAACTTTTGGACTAGGAATTTGATGACTAGGAAGGCTAACCAGAAAGTTCATCAGAATAGCTTTTATATTAAAGTTTTTAAAAAAAAACAATAAATCAATCGAAGAAATTTATTTTTGTTAATATGATTTACAAAATATTGACTTTATGAAACTGTTTTATTGAAACTTAGACCATTTGTTTATGTCTACTTTCTTGCAAAAAAAGTTTTTTTTTGGCAGAATTTAAGTTTATTTGTTATCAACACAATTCGTTGATAAAATAAATACAACTCTAAAATTGAAGAACAAATATGACAAATGATTCTCCAGCATTTGTGTAAGAAAATGCAAGTTGACCTCACCCACAATTTTTAATTCATTTGTTGCCACTCTAAGAGGCCATTCAAATATATACTACGTAACCATGTTTTGGATTTTGGATTTCTTTTCCTCCTTTATCTGCAAAAATAAGTAAATCGTGAAACCATTAATTTTGTTGCCGTAATTCATAATATTTATCAAATTTTAAGATCTAAATCAAATAAACGATGTACTTTTTTTTAGGAATATTTTGTGTTTTCTTTCAATGAATGACCTCTAAAGCTAATAAAAGAAATGTTTTTCTAACTTTAACTTTCCCTGAAATAAGGTTTTGTTTCAAATTTAAAGTTTTTCAATTGTAACTAAATGTCTTATGTAATCAGGGGTCTGTCCAGGCCAAGTTTACTACCGTTTAGCGGTACCTTCACAAGTTCAACTTTAGGAAAAATGGCAGTTTCACAAAATACTTTTTCTTAATATTCTATTTTTGTATCCTTTAAGAAACGATAAATCCCATTTTTACCATATTTTTTGTGTTGATTTTTTGTGTAATTTTTAATTTTTGCAAATTATGTCTAAATTTTCACAAAATAAGTACCTATCAGAAAAACCTAGACAGACCCCTGGTAATACCTCTTCCCTCTTGTTAGCAAAATAATCAAATCCTAAATACCCCTCTCCCCACAGTTAAGTGCTTAAGCAATATTTGAATGTCTGTTAATAACCCTGTGATTTATAACAAGACATGTTAGAAACCTCATTATAACTCTATTTTGCCTTATTGCTCACATTTTTTCTTAAAATACTAATGAAATAAAGTAGATGTTTTATATTTTTGAAGACAGTGAAATTTTCAGAGACAATCAAATGCTTTTTTCAGACAGCTTTAACAAATAATTTTTTGAAATGCTATAAAATGTTATCCTTGTTAAATCCAGTTCTTGCTTATAACATCAGGATTATACATAAACTTTTTAGCATGTAGCCAACCATTTAATAAATAGTTCTTCATCAAACCCAACATCTCCTAAAATCAGGGCATTGAATAATCATGTTTAACTGTATTTATTTTTAATTTCATATGAAGCTATACAATACATACTGGTACAGTTTCACAGTGTTTCATGTTTTTAAACTAAACTTCATGTTTTTGTCCATATTTAGAAAAGTAAAAAAAAAAACAAAAAAACATTCATATTATTAAAAAAAAAATAATAATTTAAAATTGAATTTAAAGGGAAAAAAAGTTTTGTAACATAACAATGTCTGGTTCTTTTCCATTTTCCCCACACAAGAAAATTTAAAAGTTTTTTAAATTTTTTTTATTATTATTTTATTTATTTTTTGGAAACACACAAAAAAATTGAACACTTTTTTTTTATTATTATTTTATTCATTTTTTGGGAATGCCCTTTTCGCTTTTTTGTTAAATAAATAAATAAAGTGTAATTGAATTTACTTCGTCTCGGCTAACGAAAAAGTACCCATTATACCTTCAATGAAGTAACAGCTGAGAGTATTATTATACCATTGATCTATAAATAATATATTGTTGTGTTTTTTTTTTTTTTTTTTTTTAATTTCATGTTTAACTAAGAGTAAGCCTTTTATATAGTTGAGTTACTTATAAAATACTGTATGTACCTGTTACAAAAAAAAATATAATGCTGTTCCCTATATTTTTAGAAATTGAGGAAGAAGTTATAGCTGAAGACTATGATGACAATGAAAACAGAATGGATACTCAAAATGGTGATGTGGACTTGACTACTGAATTGAAAGAACCGTGGGATGGTTGCCCAAATAAGTGGAATATATATCATGATTGTACAGTATTCTGTAAAGAAACCTGGGGTTTTGGAAAGAAGCAGCCATCGCCTAAGTCAGAAAGAAAACGTTTAGCAATGCTGAAGAAATATCCTCTTACAAATGGATGGGAAGAAACTTATGATCCTGGAGCGTAAGAGTCTTCTCTTTTTTAATTCTGTTGTCTTTTAATTCCATTGATTTAAATTACCAATTAAATCAAATGGTTCATTGAAAAATCATTGATTTAAAGCGAAAGATTTTTTTTAAAGAAATTGTTATTTAAATGTTTACGAAACATTTTTATATGAAATTGAATAAATTTTTTTATTGATTTTCATAATTATAAAATTTATACATGTTTTATTTTTATATTAATAAGTTTGATATAGCAAATTTACATTAGTACTAGGTGTGTTATAAACTTTAATAGTTTTGACATGACATTTTTTAAATCTGAATTTTAAAGAATGCGAATAGAAAACAGAGAAAAAATTTCATGTAGTTTTACTATTAAACTTATACATCCCTTAAAAGTACTTATTTGTGGAGAATGCACGATGAAGTAGTTATAAAGTGATTGAAAATAATTATCATATAATGTGATCAATAATAATTATAAAAAGTAAATGAAAATTCCATGCAATTTTATTTTTAAACTTATTGCAGCCCTAAAAAAATAGTTATTAGTGAAGAAAATAAAGAATGTAAGATGAAGTAAATAGTGATACACCACCATAAAGTGATTGAAAATAATTATAATAGAGAACAAAGTGAAAATTTCATGCAGTTTTATTTTTAAACTTATATGACCGTAAAAATTAATTTTTAATGAACGATATGAAGAATGTAATATGAAGTAGTCATAAAGTAATTGTCATGAGTCAATCACAACGTGTGTCTTACAAAAAGCATTTTGTGTTTAACCACTGAAGAAGGTTCGCGTTTATAGAACTCAAACTAAAGTGTGTCCATTTATGTTTTATTTATGTGTTGCACCAAGTATACCCTTTTCTTATTTACAAAGGTTCATTCTTTAAACTATACTAGTTTCTAAACTAACAGAATTTTTAAAAAATAGCAGAATTTCCCTTTTGCAAGGTGGAAGATAACTTAATTGGTGATTATTTATTTATTCATAACTTTATAAACATAGAAGGCTAAATCTAGAGGAAAGGTTGAAAACGTTTTTTATTTTTATTTTTTGTGTTAATACTAGAAATGAATAGAAATATTTTCTGTTTTGCCATTTGCGTAAAATATTGCTCACTTTAATAGCAGAAAAATGTATTTACCTCAAAAATTGGTCAAATAATGAGATAGAAATTTTATAAGAGTATACAATTTTTATATCTATTAAATTAACATTTTGATTTTGAACTTGTCATAATAGCAGACCTCTCATAATATGTTATACTCACTACATCAAGCATCTACTGTATAACTCACATTCCAAAAGAAGTAGCTGATTTTTATTTAAAAACTTTTACTGTTCATATAAGCTTTTATTTAATTTTTTCATTTACACTTAATATAAGGGTGATATGGTTCATTTACTTTTTGTTTTAATTCTTTTGAACATATTGAATGATTAGATTTTTTAGAGAAAATAGGAATTATAATTTTTCAAAAAAAAAAAAAAAAAAATGCAATTTTTTCCTTTAAAACTTTGAAAAATCTTACAACAAACATGGAAAATAACAAATCTTAAAATTGACAGTAACAATAAGTAGCTGATGATACTCAAAGTTTATAATTTAAGTTTCAAAAACTAAGACTGAGACAAAGTATATATTTAACATCTGTTTTTATTATTTACAAAATTAGTAATTATTATTTTTGGTTCCCTTATCATACTTAATCCCATGTGAGATAATTGATAGTTAACTTATATGACTGACATTTAAAAGAAAGGAAAAGGAAGTTGTTTGTTTTGAGACGAAAAATAGTAACTAATTCCTGATGCTAGTGATAAAGAAGAAAATTATAATTTGTTACAGCATGAGGAAAATGCCTCGAAAAGCACATTTGATGTTTATTTATTAGGAGATGAGATGAAAAAGTTGAAGCTTTGTGGTGTTGTCAATTCAAGAAATGGTTGCAAAAGCTGAAGAAGTGCAAATTGAAACCGATTAAAAGGGTAAAAAGAAACCACAATCAGTGCCAACGTTAGCAGAAGGCTTTAAAGTCTTTGAAACTATGAAGAATTCTCTGTATTCACTCAAACTTACTGAAGAGAAGCAGTAATCTGTTACAAGTGTCAGAAATTAATTGTTTGCTCTGAGAAGATAAGATCTTGTTTAAACTAAACATTTCAAATATTTGAAATAAATAAACATGCTTATTCATAATTTTTTATTGTTTTGTATTAGCCTTATTAATTAATGATGAAGGATTTACTTTCCAGAGGTAGATATTACTACTGGAATACAGCTACGGGTGAAGTTGCTTGGTTATCTCCTTCTCATCCTCGCTGCAAAATTTCTCCACCTGCTGAAAAGCTTCGAGGTAAATATGATTCATTGCGGAGAAAATTTTTGTTGTGTTTTTCTTACAGCCATAGCTTGGTTATTATGACTCATTCAATAAGATCTCAGATTTAAGGAGAACATTTTTAATAAATGAATGACTTAATGTTAAAAGTCTGTAAAAAATAACATTATTACCATGTGAGCTAAGATTTTTTTGTAGAATTTTTCCATAACTTTTTAAATATGTGAAGCAGTGAGAAAGTATTTGACTATTCTTGAAAACTTCATTTCCTTTGAAAGGGTTTAAAAACACTCATTTTGTTCAATTTGCTGAAATTTTTTGTGTATAGAAAGTAAAAGACAAAGTGAAGTTCCTTAAGTTCTTACCATGAATCTCTTATTTTAAATAAAGATGTTGCTATGCAAATCATTCTACATCTACTGCTCCTTATGTGGCTCGATTATATTTCTGACAAAATATTTATTAAACAGGGAATCATATAGAGATGGGAAAGCCATAATTAAATTGATAGAAGGCATTGTTAAATTGTAGGGTAACATTTCTGGTTATTGATTGCTGTGCAGTTCTCCATCCTTATGTGCTTTACCTCTAAGCTTGTTTTTGCTATACTGAATTAAATCATATATCCAGCCATTGCTTTTATCTCTTAAAGAGAATTAATTTAATTTATTTTTCTTTTCAATTGTTGCTAAATTATTTAAAAACGATGTTTTAATTTGCATAGAAATTAATCACTGGATTGCAGTTATAAACTGTGTAAAAAAATGTTTTTATAATTGGTTTTCCTTTTTTCAAATGAGTTTCTTTCATTTCTCCTGTTTGGGTTGGAAGAAACCTGTTTCTTCCATGAAGTTTTTTTTTTTTTTCATGGGGGAGGATGTAAGAGTTAAATAAAAATATTTATATTGGTGCGTATAAAGTAAAGTAAATTTATGAATTATAACTAATAGATTGAAATAATTGGTATATGTACTAGTAATTGGATATAGTCATGATAAAAAAAAGTTAAACGATTGAAACGTCGTGATAAATAAGATTAAGGCCGAAATGTATAAAAGGTAATTAAATTAAATTAAAGGGAAATGTGATCGTTAAGGAAAGTGGTAGTACAATGCTAATGTGGGATAACAATAACCCAATAGGTTCAAAGGGTCACAAAGTGTGAGGTTTGAACAAATTGGATGATTTGGTATCACCAAATTTAGAATAAGGGTGAAAACTAAGAAAATTAAAGATTAATGATAAATACGATAAAGTCATGCTATATCCAAACAATATATGATTTAATACAGTAAGCTGATGTTTCCAATAAGAAAAACTAATGAATTCACATATATGCATGCCCATAACAATAATTGGTATATGTACTAGTAATTGGATATAGTCATGATAAAAAAAAGTTAAACGATTGAAACGTCGTGATAAATAAGATTAAGGCCGAAATGTATAAAAGGTAATTAAATTAAATTAAAGGGAAATGTGATCGTTAAGGAAAGTGGTAGTACAATGCTAATGTGGGATAACAATAACCCAATAGGTTCAAAGGGTCACAAAGTGTGAGGTTTGAACAAATTGGATGATTTGGTATCACCAAATTTAGAATAAGGGTGAAAACTAAGAAAATTAAAGATTAATGATAAATACGATAAAGTCATGCTATATCCAAACAATATATGATTTAATACAGTAAGCTGATGTTTCCAATAAGAAAAACTAATGAATTCACATATATGCATGCCCATAACAATAATTGAAAGGTACTCACCCTGTATACACAGGACATGATAAATCATGAAAATAGAGGCAAATAAATTCTCCAGCACAAGATTAAATTATTAACATATCATTTTATTTAGAACATACATCTTTCACCACATCTACCAACACAAGAAAGGCATTTTATTGAAATGGGTGACGGGAGAATTAAAACACAGAAGGCGTTATAGATAAATGTTAATTATAAAAGAACGAGTAATTTAGAGGTTAAAATAAATATGGAAAGAAAGCTTCAATTCGAGAAGGTTTTTCTTATGTTAAAGAAAATTAAAGGTATAAAATGATTTTAAATTTACAGAATTTGATTAGAGATATGGATTTAATTTAAGATAAAGGTTAAGAAAAAAATAAAAGGAAATCCCTCGATACGGACCGAAGTCCGCATCTCGGAAAAAAAAGGAACCAGCAAGAAGGAAAAAAACCAACAGAGAATCTTTTCAAAAAGTCACTTAAAAATTCCTTAACTGGGGTAGACCAGAAAAACTACGACCAATTAAAATTAAAGAGGCGGAGAGTTTGAAATTTAAAGTAAAGGGATTGGCTAGTTAGCCCCCCTAAAATTAAAAGAGGAAAAAGAAAGGCGTGAATAGAGGGGTTGGTTGACTTTCCCCACAGGAAGTGCGATGACCGCAACGACCATGAGAAAGGTCACCAAGAAAGTTAAAAAGATTGCTAAAATAAAAAAAAAGGAATAACGTTTAAAGAAAAATTAAAGCATAGGTAAAATTAGATATTAATTTGTCACTTTACATTAAGTGTAAATGTGACAATACCCGGACAGACCGGAAATTTTTATAAAATTTTCGAAGTCGTAAGAAAATTTTAATTTTAAACAAATATTAATTAAAAAAATCAAAATATAAGAATTTTCCTCAATACAAAAAAAATGTTCCAAAAAGTTTGAAACAAAAATTTGCCTAAAATTCAAAATAACGAAAAATTAAAAAAAAATTTTTTTTATAAAAATAGATACCATAAAATAAAATTCAAAACTTAGCATAAAAAGTAAAAGTAGAAAAAGATAAAATTGGAAAAAAGAGTCACCCATTTCTGTACACAGCTCTGAATTTCTGTACTTAGCAACATAACCATTGTTACAGGCAAAAATCTGATATGTTAACATAACTCTTTGACGACACTGGAACGAAAAAACACAAAAACAGCAGTAATAGTTCATTTAAGCACAAAAAAAAAACAATTTAAATCAACAGTAAATAACAGGTGATTATATGGTGAGCAAATATTGTTAAGGGCAACAAATTGGAAACATCAGTGAAAGTTTAAAAAAAATTAATACATGGATCTCAAACATATTGTGACGCAACTAAAGCGAGGAAGAAAAAAACGAATAAGGCCAAATAAAACAAAAAAATGTAAAGACAATTACTAATAAATGTCAATTAAAATGACATAAAAGGAATAATAACATTAAATTGGAATCAAAAGTAAATTCGATTGCATTTTGCAATAAATAAACAATTTGTCGATTAGTAATATCAACATAATTATTAAATTTTGATTGGAAACGTCGTTTAGAACGCACTATGTTTGAGATAATCATACATTAAATTCATTGATCATAAAATATGTGAACCAAAAATACGCTAAACCGAATTAATGTTAACCATACACTCTAATAAAAAATAAAAATTTATAAGATATTGTGATAAAAGGATTGAAGAAAAAAATAGTTCATTAATTAGCAATATAACATTCAAATTGCTGACACAAAACTAAGTGCTTAAAATGAGTAAAATAAATTAAGAATTATTCTCATATTCATGAATATAAGGTTTAACATATAATATAAAGAACATCTTATCTAAGAAGCATCTCATTTACTGATAAAAAATGATCGCAATTAATTAAATTGCAAGTTGAGAATAACAAGTATTGTACATTAAAGTCTCAAAGTTTATTGTGTGATTGAAAAGTCTATCTTTCAAAAAAAAAAAAAAAAAAAAAGGTTCAGCTTGAAAAGGCAGATAAGAGAAATATCTTTCCCCTTTTTTTTTTTGTTGAGGAAGTTGGGTGGAGGGGGATTTTCTTGACACTGTTTTATTGAAGGTGACACACAGGGTTCTGATGGTCATTCCCGGGTGCAGTTGGCTCCACAAAAAGCACAACCTTATCTCGTCATTTCGTCACAGGACTCTCCCTTCAACCTTGGACATTGTGGGGAAGGGTTCCCCTTCAGCAGGTGTTTTCCCCAATTAACGAAATTGATGAAACAGGAATCGACCAGGGGTTTTACAACATCCTGTCGTGGAAGAGGCCATAAAAATCTGTCTAAGCACTCCAGAGAAAGTAAGTAGTAAAATTCATGCTGTGTGCGATTTCAACTGGACAGCGCTTTCTCCTTCACCCCATGACCTTAGATAAGAGACCACGTCCTAGAACATACATCCATGAGACAAAAACGGTAGTTGAAAATGAGGGGTCAAAAGTTATTCATTAGAGGGGAGATTCTTCTTCTTGAAATTCTCAGAGCATGGAATGATGAGGAATAAAATAGGAAATTGTCCATTTTCACACAAATATGCTTAATAAGAAAACCATTGTATCAAGATCAGTAATTGCGATAAAGTGATAAATTATAAAAATACATTCATTAAATTATTGCAATTTATGCAAAATATAAAAATATTGATTGTGATCAAACCAACAAAAAAAATTATGAAATATCAAGTACCTTAAATTCTGTACAACATAAAATTGAAGATAAGAAATTGATTTGAACGTAGATTAACTAAATTGTTTAAGAGACAGAGTGTATGGTTAAGTACATTAAATATTATTCATAGCAATCACATTTACAAAGAATTCGCAAAATTCATGATAAGCACAGTTAAAAAAATGATTGGTAGTGACATTAATTTATTAAATTTGAAATTATTATTATTATATAAATTTAATGATGCATTTAAAGATTTAGTTTACACAATTTATATATTAATTGAGTAGGAAAATGTATACAAAGAATCTTGTATAATTATTATTATTATTATTTTTTTTTTTTTATAGTTCAACATGTGACCTCTTTTGTATATTTACTCATTTATACAAATAGTCAATAAATAATTAAAGCATCGTTAATTATAAAAGATTTTGTAAATAACGTACTATTATAACAACAATCTTAAAAAATATGATGGTAACAAACAAAATTGTTTTACGAAAGAAAATATTCATATAATTAAAAAAAATTTTTTTTTTTTTAAATACACTTAACAAATGAAGGAATGTTCTTAAACAAAGCAAAAAAAAGTAGTTTTACCTCAAAAGATACTTAATTATTATTATTTTAAAATAATGAACGTAAATTATGAAAGTCATTTACTTTAGTAAATATATTTAAATTATTCAACAGGTTACGCAGATGATTTTTCCCATAGAGCATCAACACAATTCAATTTATTTAATAATTCACTTGAATCATTATTTTTTTTATATATATATCATCTGGTTTCTTTAACCAGGAAATCATAATTTATCATCTGGTTTCTTTGACCAGGAATAACCTTCTGATTCATTTTTGATCAGGAAAAATAAAAATAAAAATTAACTTCTGGTTCTATTTTGACCAGGGAGAAATCAAAAAAAAATTCTGGCTTAATTTACCAGCAAAAGAAAAGTAAAAAGTAAGAAGAAAATTCCTTAATGAATAAAACCTTAATTAACAGTGGACCAGGGTTTGAACCTGGGCTTTTGCAATGACGCAATGTACTTCATTTATACTATCGTATTAACCAAATTTAACCTTAAGGAAGAACCTCTTAAAAATAATATCATTCCCGAAAAAATCGTTGAGCTCAGGTATTACCCAGAGCAATCAGGACATATTTTATCCCAATTATATTAATAAAGTAATCCCAAATAAATTTTTGAGGCATCTGTATTACCAGACACGATTCAGGAAAATCACTATCCCAAATATTTTTTTGTAATAATTCAAATAAACACCAAATTATCAGATACACCATTAGGAAAAAGGAAACAAAACCAATCAAATAAGCCTGCCAAATCTTATATCAAAACATAAATTCACAAAAGTTGATAACATTAAATAATAAAAAATGGGAAAGACGAAAAACAAAAATTTTTTTTTTTTTTTTTTGTTTGTTGGTAAGAAAGAAAATTGACCAAAAGAATAGTTTAGCCAGTAGATAGTAGAACCAAAATAACCTAATCAGGAAATTATTTAATTCTTAATATACATAAGATCACGTATAAATACAATTATGGTAAGTATATTTATTTATAATTATTTCTTTTTTTTTTTTTTTTTTTTTAAAAAAAACAAATTTACGTTTAGATAGGAAAACAATTAGAATAGTTTGAAAAAAAAACTTTGGACCATTTTAAAAAAGATCCAAATGATGGGTAAAGTAGCAATTTTGAAAACTTACTGAAGACGTCTTTTCAGTTTTGTATGGCCAGCATACAACAAAATTTATAAAAATTGGGACTCAGTCCATCAATATGGAAACTTTGATTAATTTAGCTCAAAATTAAATATTTTTCATGTAGAATAATAGAACAAAATACACAACTTATTAGATTGTGTAAAAAAATTATAATCAGAGCACCTTGTTTTGTAAAATTAGCACTATTAAATAATATACATTACAGTTTATAGTAGCTAAAATATTTTTGTCTTTTTTTTTTTTTTTATGCATACCTCTTTTTTTTTTTTTTTTAGGTTAAACATAAATACAAAATAAATCACTTTTGTAATATTATATTAATATGCCTATTTAAATAGTTAAATACACAGTTAGATATAGTTCAATAAACACTTTGAGAATATTTTATGACATTCTTATAAATATATATATCAATTTTATCACTACCAAATCAAATAGCAAAACACATAGAGAAAAATTCAAATAAGAACAAACGTATTGTTTCATTTAATTCATTACACCATAATAAAACCTAGGACCTCACAACAAAAATATACGGCACCATTTGTAAGAGTTTAATTAGAATTATTTGGTGCGTATAAGAGTAAAGTAAATTTATGAATTATAACTAATAGATTGAAATAATTGGTATATGTACTAGTAATTGGATATAGTCATGATAAAAAAAAGTTAAACGATTGAAACGTCGTGATAAATAAGATTAAGGCCGAAATGTATAAAAGGTAATTAAATTAAATTAAAGGGAAATGTGATCGTTAAGGAAAGTGGTAGTACAATGCTAATGTGGGATAACAATAACCCAATAGGTTCAAAGGGTCACAAAGTGTGAGGTTTGAACAAATTGGATGATTTGGTATCACCAAATTTAGAATAAGGGTGAAAACTAAGAAAATTAAAGATTAATGATAAATACGATAAAGTCATGCTATATCCAAACAATATATGATTTAATACAGTAAGCTGATGTTTCCAATAAGAAAAACTAATGAATTCACATATATGCATGCCCATAACAATAATTGGTATATGTACTAGTAATTGGATATAGTCATGATAAAAAAAAGTTAAACGATTGAAACGTCGTGATAAATAAGATTAAGGCCGAAATGTATAAAAGGTAATTAAATTAAATTAAAGGGAAATGTGATCGTTAAGGAAAGTGGTAGTACAATGCTAATGTGGGATAACAATAACCCAATAGGTTCAAAGGGTCACAAAGTGTGAGGTTTGAACAAATTGGATGATTTGGTATCACCAAATTTAGAATAAGGGTGAAAACTAAGAAAATTAAAGATTAATGATAAATACGATAAAGTCATGCTATATCCAAACAATATATGATTTAATACAGTAAGCTGATGTTTCCAATAAGAAAAACTAATGAATTCACATATATGCATGCCCATAACAATAATTGAAAGGTACTCACCCTGTATACACAGGACATGATAAATCATGAAAATAGAGGCAAATAAATTCTCCAGCACAAGATTAAATTATTAACATATCATTTTATTTAGAACATACATCTTTCACCACATCTACCAACACAAGAAAGGCATTTTATTGAAATGGGTGACGGGAGAATTAAAACACAGAAGGCGTTATAGATAAATGTTAATTATAAAAGAACGAGTAATTTAGAGGTTAAAATAAATATGGAAAGAAAGCTTCAATTCGAGAAGGTTTTTCTTATGTTAAAGAAAATTAAAGGTATAAAATGATTTTAAATTTACAGAATTTGATTAGAGATATGGATTTAATTTAAGATAAAGGTTAAGAAAAAAATAAAAGGAAATCCCTCGATACGGACCGAAGTCCGCATCTCGGAAAAAAAAGGAACCAGCAAGAAGGAAAAAAACCAACAGAGAATCTTTTCAAAAAGTCACTTAAAAATTCCTTAACTGGGGTAGACCAGAAAAACTACGACCAATTAAAATTAAAGAGGCGGAGAGTTTGAAATTTAAAGTAAAGGGATTGGCTAGTTAGCCCCCCTAAAATTAAAAGAGGAAAAAGAAAGGCGTGAATAGAGGGGTTGGTTGACTTTCCCCACAGGAAGTGCGATGACCGCAACGACCATGAGAAAGGTCACCAAGAAAGTTAAAAAGATTGCTAAAATAAAAAAAAAGGAATAACGTTTAAAGAAAAATTAAAGCATAGGTAAAATTAGATATTAATTTGTCACTTTACATTAAGTGTAAATGTGACAGAGGAGATTTGTCATTCTTAAACAAACATGAATATCCCCCTACAATATGATAGGCTCAGCTCAGGATTGTGTCAGATTATTGAGAGATTCCCATTTGTTTGATAATAATGCGTTTACAGTTTTAGTTTAATGGTTTCTAAATAGTTATTTGTCAAAATTGCAAATTTTGTTTCAGCTTCTTTAGTGTTGGCAAGTGTTAAGCAAGTATTGTTAACTTCATAATCTTACAATGTATTTTTTATATATATTTACCATATAATAAATGTGGTTTAATTTTAGCTGTCTTGAAAGAAAATTTCCTTGAGCCAATGGATGAAGGTGAAGATCAAGATCAAAGTGTAAGTATGAAAAACTAATTTTTAAATCAAATCTAAATGTGAATTATAAAAACTATAATATAAATTTTTTCCAAATATTTCATGGATTTATTAACTATTTACTTCTATAGTAATCGATTTTCAATTGAATTCACACTGTTTTTATTTAAAGCTGTTAAAAATTATAATTAGTAGAAAAGTTGTAAATATTAGTTTTAATATCATTTGTTTGCCTGTTTGGGCACTTACCTTTGTCAGAATAGCACAGACCCCATACATTCTTTGAGATTTTTGCTTACATTTTTTTTAAACCTTTCTTTGTAATATCATTATTTGATTTTTGTACTTAATGTAATGTCATTAATGTTTTTCACTGTATAATTTTTTCCTAATTTTGAGTTGCTGAAGTCTATACCTAATTCTTTTCTCGTATTATAGATATTACAATTTCATACAAATAATATTCCCATTTATATTTTGATACTAATAGATGAAACTTAATTGACGGTAGCAAATATTCTTTATGTGAAACACATTATAAGAGTTTAAGCATTTTTTAAGTAATTTAAAATGTATTTTTTTTCTTCAAAATTTATATCTTGGTATAAAAATAAGTACTTATTTTTGCATTTCTAATTTTATGTCAAAAAATATGTGTATTTATTTTTTCATCAGTTATTTTAAATTGAATGTTATTCAAAAGTATTGTCTTGTGCTCGTAAAAAAATTTTTACTAGAAGAATTGCACTAGAAGGTACCAATTTGAATTGTAAAGATGTGAGAAAAAGTCTAATCGACTTGAAATAAATAAAATTTATATAAATGAAAATAAAATTCATTTCAATCATTGTTATTGTTCTGTTTTATTATTTTTATTTAAAGTTTTAAAGCATTGACTGCATCAGAAATTAGTAGTGGAAGTAGAGAAATCAAAGCAATATCCTACTAGAATAATATCATCATATTAAATAAATCTATCTTAAAAATAAAAAAATAAAAAGTTTTATGACATAACAATTTTGGAATTCTAAAATACAATTACGTCTCAAAAAATTTAGTTGAATAAAATGAAATGAAACTGATTTTTATGTACATTTTTTCTTATTTGGAAATGTATGCTTTAAATTTTAGGATTCAGAAGATTCTGAGGATGAAGACAATGAGCTCAATGAAGAAAGAAACAGAATGGAAAGACAGCGTAAAAGAGATTTGGGCAGAGAAAGAGCACGAGGTGATTATACAAAAAACTTACATCCTTTAACATTGATTCCCTGTGTGTAAATAGTTTGGGGCCATACTGGTGATCTCGGCAATCATAGAGTGGAACAGTTGGCCCGACTTGCCTTGATATTCTTTTTTCGATGTGTGTCCGGTTGTTGTGCTGGAAACATGTAGCTTTGGAAAAAACTGTTTTAGGTCAAAATCTAAAAGATTTTTTCCAAGTTTCATTGTTTTCCGTGGTTGAAGTGTAAGGAATTTTCTTATTGGCTTTAAATAAACTGAGATTCTTACAGGACATGAAAATTTTTAAAAGCTATTTCTTTAGGTTTAATTTAGTGAATTGTAATTTTTGTTCTTGTGGTCAGGATGTTGAAATTGTAGAACACGTTATATTTTATTGTAATTTATATTCAACTCAAAGCTTGAAAAAGGAACTGAGACGCTCAGGTATTTCTTGGTCATTTGTTTTGTCCTTGTTTGCTAAATGCGCCGAAATCCTAGTATTTTATGAAATTTTGTTTACTACAAAACAGATGTTGCAACAGAAATAAAACTGGACTGACTGTCTTTGTAAGTACTTCCAATACATCAATGTCACCTCTGATTCTTTTTGCCCCTTGAGAAACACTATGGCGAGCTAAGAGGTCCCTTTCCCCCCCCCCTCTAAGATTTTATGTTAAATTTTTACTTTATGGGTTCTTAATGTTCATTTTTTTCTTCTTTCATTCTTAACAAATTTTGAGGATAGTGTCATTCAATGACACTACTCCTTTCATAAAAGATTGTGCTTGATAGCAGAAATAGTGCTTGGTAAATTACTTTTAGAAAAATGTGTATTAATATAATTTTACCAGAAAGATATGAATGGAGTGTTTAAAATACCCCACCCTTGTATATCAAATTGTTATAGAATGTTCTGCATTTTACATTTTTCTTAAAGATACTGCTGATCGAGTAAATATCCATCATCAGCTTATTTGTGAAAATGAAATAAAAAGGAGTAAGAGCATATATTTAGTATTTTCCTTTCCTGCCACCATACCTTCGATTGTTGAGTTTGGCCGAGAGAGGAAAAAAAGGCCTCTGAAGTAATCTTTGAAAAGAAATGAGATTGCCTCATCGTGACATAAACCTTGCTCTCCTTCATGTTTCGATTTTAGACTTGAGGACTAGGAATGCCCTGAATTAATAAATATACTAATGTCAGTTTTTTAATTGTTTTTTTTTAATTCTATTTTTTGTTCTATTGTATTGTTACAAACGTGAAGTTAAAGAAATTTTATTTTGAAATTTTGTATTGACAAAACATGCTGCCTCAGTTTTTTCTGAAAAAACAATTCTTTTCCATAATTAAAAATGTGATTTCTGAATACTCTACCTGCCTCATTCTCATATTAATTTTATTTCCAACTGATATGCTATGTAATGTCTCTGTGTTCATTTGTTAAAAAGATCTGGACTAAGAATAATTGTTTGTACTCTTATTGTTTTCCATTAGTTTTATTTGCGTCTATAAGCTTGTATTTTTATTTTCTTCAACCAGACCAATCGTCTCTAAAGGAAATTATCTTCTTCAACAAAAATAAGCTTCTTTAATAAAATTCAATAGTTATTTTTACCATCATATTTTTTTCACACTAATATGTAACTATAGTTATGATTAGGAATAAATAAAATTAGTTAAATATTTTATTTTGCTTTTCTTTAGAGAGTTAATAAAGTTTAGACGTCAATAACAAACTTTAAGCTTGGTGAACAAGTATTGGCTGAATTAATGCATTAATTGTAAAGATTATTTCCTCCATGTGTACCATACTCATCTTTATTAATTTAAAATTTTTCATAATAGTATGGAGCTGTACTTAACGTCAAGCTTAAGCAAAGAAGCTTAACGTCAGAAATGCTAAATTTAGTCTTCATGAAATAACTTTTTAATCTTGTCTAACTGTAAGACCAATTTGTAAAGTTTACAATAAAGTTAAAAATAAAGAATAACACATAGGAAAATAAGGTTAAATTTTTGTAAGAAGTAAAATAATTAGTAAAAAATAAGTGAGGTTGCTAAAAAAATTGATATAATTTTTTAGCTAACAAACAGAAAACAAAGGAAAGCCCTCTTAATATTAAAAGCTTTAAAGAAAAATTATAAAAAAATATGAGTGCTTTTAAAATAATATTTAATGTTAATATATTAAGGATTTTATGTATATATATATATATATATATATATATATATATATATATATATATATATATATATATATATATATATATATATATATTCTTAAATATTCTAACCTAATGCATTTTGACTTGGTAATATTCTATAGCTTTTTGTAACAATGTTCAAATTCGCTAATTTCAGACAATACAAAACAAATATGTCCTCCTTTGAATTAAAAGGGAGCAATTTAAATTTAACAGAATTGTGGAAGGAATTAAATGCA
This sequence comes from Parasteatoda tepidariorum, assembly GCF_982258835.1. Classification (NCBI taxonomy): domain Eukaryota; kingdom Metazoa; phylum Arthropoda; class Arachnida; order Araneae; family Theridiidae; genus Parasteatoda; species Parasteatoda tepidariorum. The sequence continues at coordinate 89,409,870 of NC_141763.1, read as the reverse complement.
ATTAATTCCCTCTGTGTGCAATTAATTAATTGCGTGCATAAATTAAAAATTTTTAGCATTTTATTTGATAAATTAAGTGAGCTTTCAAACTAAGTTTTTAGTGGCATAATTAATAAGTTTATTCCAGGTTTTATCAATATAGATTTAAACATATGTAAAATTGAGCTATTCAACATCATCAGTTTAGTTAATCACTTCTCATAACACTTCTCGTTATTTTGTTATGAATAGATGTTGTTCTTATTAAATTGATGTTAGATAAAAGTAAACTAAAGCAAAAAAAAAAAAAAACTTTGGGAAATCAAGCACAAATGAAAGTACATAAATGGACATACTATAGTTTCAATTCTGGAAACAACAATAAGTGTCTAAATGCAAAATGTTTGGGATTTAGACACTGAGGACAGTTCTTACAGAACTGAAACTATAGTATGTCCATTTATGTCCTTTCATTTGTGTTTTATTTACAGTGTGTTTTGCTTAATGTATTAAGCACAAAGTATTCTTTGTTGGACAAGAGATGTTTACAAAATTTTAACGACATTATAACATTAAAGTTTTACCAACCCTCAAAAATTATGTTTTTTTTAATAAGTATAAATTTTAATTTTATTTATAAATTTAATGTAAAAGATATATTACCTTTGTTTTTTGTTTTATTGTAATATTATATGTTTTACTTTTGTAGGTCGGCCAAAAGTGAGAGAAAATGATTTAGATCCAATGGATCCAGCTGCATATTCTGAAGCCCCTAGGTCAATATTATTTAGATAATTATATTATTATATATTATTATTATTATTATTATTATATATTATTATATATTATTATTATAAATTATTATATATTATTATATATTATTATTATTATAAATTATTATATATTATTATATTATATATTATTATATTATATATGTATATTATAGACATAATAGGTTTATATTGTTTATAGAGTACTGAATTTAAATCACTTTTAAAAACTATTGATTTATGCCAAAAATATTTTTTATACAGTATAATTTATTATTTTACTCTTAAAGTTAGGATTTTTTTAAAGTTTTATTTCATTGATATTAAAGGTTTTATCCAGAGTAAGATATGTATGTTTGTAAATTATTATTTGATGTTCAATAGAGAGATAATAATTTAAAAAATTGGACTAAATGAGAAAAAAAGTGGAAAGAATTGTAATTTTCCATAAGATGCAACTTGTGGTTTAATTAATATATTTCAATTATACCCATTTATATTTATTTAAATACTTGTACTGTCAAAAATAATTATATATTTGTTTGTGTACATAAATAATGTAGTACTTGTTTTGAGGTGAATAGTTGAGACTATTTTTTTTTATGTTTCCTGATCTAAGTTATTCTTCATCTGATATCTAACTCAAAAATTAGGTCTTGGTGTTTACTAATTCATGAGGGTGTTGAGCTTACATAAAATTGACTGCAATCATATTTATACAGTGATTAATTTTGAAAATTAAATAACAAATGAAGCCATTTTACAAAGGATTATCTGAAAAATAAGTTTCCTATGATCCATAAAAAACCATATTTTCTTCAAAAGCTTTATTGCAAAAGATACAGCTAAATTTCTGAAACTTCTCAACATAAGAACCACTGGAATTGTCCTGCAGTTGGAATTAGTGCTTCACGATAGATTTCGAAAAAAATAGTGTAGCAACTATTTTCTTTTTATTGCTTATGCAATCAACGCTAAAATAGAATTTTAAAAAATTATAAATAAATAAACAAAACTAATAAAATTTAATTTATTTTTGAAAAACAAAATGTTTACAGTCAAACAAAAATGACATATACTTAAAAAATCTGTTTTCTTTTTTGTTGTTGTTTTTTTGTCACTTGCTTAGATTTTCTTTTGAACAGCAGTATAGTGAGATAAGACTTATATAGTCCAGTAGCACTATTGTCTGCTGTCTGATAATAAAGCCAGCGTGTCACAACAGTCTGCACGCCTTACCTGTGGAAAAGTAATGCTTGTATGCAAAGGCGAATTCTTGCTGAGAGCTGATTAACCATTCCTATAGTTCAGATCTTGCTCCCACTGACTTCTATCTGTTCTTGCACATATAGAAACTCCTATTCTAACATCGCTTTTTGACAAATGTGACTCACTGGCTCCATTCTAAGTGGACTCATAACACATCTCGATAGCTCAGATCTTATTTCAGTAATCACATGCAGTTAAGAAAATCTATAAAGGCTATTTATTTTCTCAACGCAACTGAGCTCACACCAATACAGCAGTTCTCGCTAAAGGCTCGTTAGAAGCATAACAATGAACTAAATCGTTCTTTTGCTACCTTCTAATTATAAATACATTATACTTAGTACATACGCTAGATGGCATTGGAGTGGCTCAGAATGATCAGATGGCAGACTCCAATTAAATTGGACTATGAAAACTTATTCTGCTATTTGACAAATTTTAGGATTTCAGCAGCTCTTAACATTAAAATGTATCTAACATGTCGCTGTATATTTTGTGATAAATCTTCACAAATAATTATGTTTTGTTTCGTTTTCTGGACAATAGTAAAAAAAACTTTCAATTTTAATTGCACTGGTGTCTGCATTATTAAAACTTTATTAGAGCTCTGATTGATAAATGTAAAAAAATTCGATATTTTTTAATCATTATTTATACCAAACTTGGTAGAAAATGTAGAATATATAGTATAATTTTTAACTTTTATTGTACAATTTATTATGCTGATATTTGTTAAACACTATTCTTTCATTGAGCTTGTCAACTATGAAAGCTTTTTTACCGAACTTGTATGCTTAGTCAAATTTTTACTTTACAGAGGTACTTGGTCATCTGGATTGGATCGCAAAGGTGAGGCTAAAACTGGTGCTGACACTACTGCTTCTGGTCCTTTGTACCAGATGAGGCCTTATCCAAGTCCTGGAGCAGTTTTACGCTTGAATGCCGAAATAAAAAATAAAGATGCTTCAGATGATGAAGAAGATTAACTGTAATTATTCATTGCATTATTTTATATTGTACATAGTACCTCAGACTTTGTAATGATGCTGCTGTTCATTAAATCCTTTTGTCACCTTATCTTGATAATTATTATTATTACAATCACTTTAATTGTAGTATTTATTTACAGTGATGGAAGACTACTTAAACAGCTTCTGCAACTTTTATTTTTCATAATGAAATTAATATGGAAGTACCAGAAAAAATAATATTTAGGTTTAAAACAAAATTAGTTTTTTAATAATTTCCAAGTTCAAAAATATTTCTGACGCAAATATCCTAGGTTATGTAAGTTTTAGTACATTTTTAATTATCTCCATTTAAACAACCCGTTCATGCAATTCCATCGCTACATGTAACCAATAAGGTAGACAGTTTCGTTGTATTGGATAAAGAATAAAGTTTATTGGTTCTGAATTAAAGTAGATTTAAATTAAAAAGCAGCAGTTATCAATTTGTTTTGGCGATGAAACTCTAAATGATCAACCTTTTTTTTGGAGGAGGGGGGAACCCTCAATTTATAAAGTTACTATCTATAAATATACTAACCAAAAAAAAAAAAAAACTAATCATTTTTTAAATATTTGATGTGAAAAATATAAAATTATGAATTTCTTCTTGGTGGATTTATTTCTTTCCTTTGAAATATTAAATAAATTATGAATTATTGATTGGATATAAATATGATTAATACTAGTTAAAGAAAATCTAAACTTTCAAAATTCCCCGTGAACTTTTCCCAGAACATTTAGGGTTCCGCAGAACATGATCTATGATAGAGCATTTGATCAGGAATGTCTCAAGGCAACCTATTTTTAATTTTAGAAGAATTGTATGCAATTTTGACTTTCTAGTATTTTGTAAGTTTTTAAATTCTGGTTTAAAAATTGAGAAATTTTTAGAACATCCATGCAGAACCTGAGACATAAAAATTTAAAAAAAAATTGAATTACATGGAGAAACAGATATGTTTGTTATGGAAACGTACATTTTGTATCTAATTACGTAACATAATTAATAGTTAACACTAATTATAACATGTTTGAGGTTATCATTTTGAAGGTATTAAGATCAGACTCCGGTTGCGAAAATACGTTTATTAAAACAAAAGTTGTTCAGAGTAATTTTTTCTTGCTGTTTGAGGCTTGCTTGTCTTGAGGCACCTCCAGGCAAAATACGATTGAGCAAAATCGGTTGAATAGTTCATGAGAAAATGAATTTTCAAAAATTTCAGGTATTTTAAATTTGATTTCTCAGGAAGTATTCGACCGATTTTACACAAATTTTATATTTTGCCTTGTATTTTTTAAAATGATGCCGAAAAATTTTATTCTTTAAAATGATGCAGAAAACTGTGTACCTTACTATTCAAAAAAATTTCTTTTGGCCATTATTAAATAAAATAATGAATATTTACTAAAAGTTATATTTTGCATGGAATTATTTTTGGATAAACGCATTTTACAATTGTGTAAAAAATTTTTTTCAATTTGATTAAAAAGTTTTCGAGATATAACGAAAAACCTAAAAAGAAAAATTAACATTAAAGGGTCCAAACTTTGGAGTACTTTTCGGGCCAAACTATTGAGACCATATTTCCCAGATTGCGGCTACCCACTATATTTAGGTCGTCAGAAATCGTAAAGCGTCGGTAAAAAAGGTATGTTAATTCAGAGAAAGTACGTTTTTATGTCTGATTTCGTAACTTAAAATATCGTCTGCACAAATTAATTAGCATATTTGAGGTCACCCCTTCGAACCATTAATATTGAGCCTTAGTATAAGAAGATCCGATCATAAGATCAAAAATTATTCAGATTGTTTCGATTTTTTTTCCGCACTGTACCTTTATTAGTTAGAGAGGAACTTATTATTTCAGACTCTTTAAACACCCGCAAAAAAACTTGAAATTAATTAATTGAAACTTAAATTTTTGTATTTTAGATAAATGAGGTTATTCTTTCCCAGAGGAGATATAAAACATATGTCCTTAGCTGCTATTCTTAATTTAAAAAAAAGAATTTTGATTCCCAACGTTTTTATTATATCTCTTTCGTTTCTGTGTCCGCGGAGTCTTTCGGCCATTCTCAGATTAGACCTCAAATTATTGCTGCAGGGCAAAATTCACCACAATATTTTCGACAATGGACGTTTATTGTCTATCAGAATTCTGACTTAGTTAAAAATTGTCCTATTAGGTAGAAAAATTTTTCTTTATTGCTAAAAAGATTTGTCCTATCAGCTAAGAAAATTATCCTATTAGCTAAAAAAAACTGTACTATTAGATAAATAAAAAAATTATTTTACTGTACCGGATTATAAGAGAAATCTCAATAGCTACTTGGCCGTTACAACTAGAATTTATAGCTACATTATCGTCAGCACGTATTAATTAGCATACTTGAGATTGAGTCCAGAACGTAAAGATTCGATTGTTAGAGTAAAAGTTATTCAGGGTGTTCTATTTTTTTGCGCACTGTACATCTCAAAAAGACTGAAATCTATGTCATCAGATTTATTAACACCTCTGCTTGTTTTTGATACCATGAGTTTGTATTTGAAGTAGAGGATATAGAGATGACTAAGCTGACGTCATTTCTCTTACTTGATCGCTGAAAATACATTAATGATCAATGAGTTACAGATTGCAACGAATAGGAATACGTTTCTATACGATAGGAATATGAATCGTCCTATAGGAATGGTGAAGAGTATTCACCTTAAAATGAGGTTGACCGGGTTCGAATCCCAGCGATGACTGGTCTATGTGAATTCTGCACCCAGTTCGCACCTATCATAGCGCTGATGTAAGATATAATACTCAGTGGTAGACGGATAATGGGTTAAAATCTTCTTCCCTCCAGGCTAACTGTGGGTGGTTTCTCTCTCCATGCAACGCAAATGTGGGTTAGTTTCATCAAAAAGTCCTCTACAAACGCAAATTTCTCCCAATACTTTTTGAACCAGGAATCCCCTTGTCTTCTGGGTTGGGTACAAAATTACAAGACTGCGGAGTTGATTATTAGTAGTCGTAAATCTAAAATTGGATCGGCTGTTTAACAGCGATTATAAAATAAAATAGAAATGGTGGAGCCGTAGTAATTCTCGGGATATAGCTCTCGTCTTCCAATGAGCCGCCCTGGGTTCGAATCCCAGCGATGGCTGGCCGATATGAATTCCGCACCTGGCGTAAAATATCTTCAGTGGTAGAGGTGAAATATCCTCAGTCGTAGACGGATCATGGGTTAGAGCCTCCTTGCCGTTTGGCTAACCATGGGAGGTATAAGTGTTTTTTAGTCTCGATGTAACGCAAATGCGGGATCGTTCCATCAAAAGATCCTCCACAAAGGCAAATTTCTCCCAATTTTTGATCCACGAGCTCCTTTGTTTTTTTGGTTGGGTTCAAACTTACAAGGCTACGGAGTTGAGCATTGGTAGTCGTAAACGCTAAATTGAGTCGAATGTTCAACGACGGTTATAAAAAATAAAATAGAAATGGCGAGTTCTTTTATCTTCTGCATTGTGTTCAAAATTACAAGGCTGCAAAGTTGAAAATTGGCAGTCGTAAATTTAAAATTGGGTAATCTGTTCAACGACGGTTATAAAGAAAAATAAGAATAGTGCAAATGACAATTGAATGATTTATTCCACTCAAGCTATATAGTTCACCTTCTGTTTTGGACGTTTTCTATAAAGAAACTGTTCTCGTAATTAAACCCAAATCTCTTTAATGAACAAATGATGTTTCAAGTTTAAGTTCGCTTCACTGGATTGGAAAAGTCAACAGTTCTGTTAGCTGAATTGGAAAAGTCAACAATGAGGACCGTTGAACGAGTATCTAATTTGCACCAGATTATACACGGTTAGAAATTTCTCTGAAAGAATTGATAAATAACAATCTATGTAATTTTTATTTTTCCATATTCAAACAAACAGTCAAATATCCATACGCAAGATTCTATTCAAGCTGTTAACTGTGATAAAAAACCGTTTTCTCCTAATACGGTTAAAGAAACAGAATTTTTCTCACCAACTAGAACCACCTAATGAAGTCACTTATTTCCTTGCAGATCGTTACGTACAATAGCCGCGAGCTCTATAGTTTGTCTAAAGTAAGAACTCCCTTAGCCATTCGTCTGGACCCGTGGCGGTGACTATGGTAACGTGGTATAACTATTTCAAGTAGGGGTGTGAGGTTACTGTTTAAGACAAGTTTTGACTCGGATCGGTGATAGAAAGGTAATCTCTTTCTCTGGTCTATCGTCTTAGCCCAATTAGCCCTACAATGAAGAGAAACTACCCCTTCCTGAAATGCGCTATTCTTGTTTTCGTAGCCGCAGACGGCATCAGACGTTGTGGCGGGGAGAGTTCTTACCGTAGACAATCTTTAATCTGGCAATCTCATGACCGACTGAGCGGAGATTCGAGACCCAGCGTTGACACTACAACATTTCCTTCAACGCATAAAGAGTTTACCCTGCCCTTCAATCCCCACTTTGTGATTCCCAATTCTGTTAGAATACGATACTTTCATTCACTCATAGATGGCAGCATCATAAAGCTGCTTAACTATCTCCAATGTCCAGTTAAATTTCTTTTTTACGGTTTTGAAACTGTGCTAGTTGCAACTGGTCAAAAAACCGTATAGTTTTGTATTCGTGCTTTTTCAACCATACTAGTTGTAAACGGTTTGAAAGCAGTAATGGAAAAAATGTTCTTTACCTCAAACTTTACGGCTTATTGAATGGACAGACTGGTTGTTTTTACCATAATTTTAAAATCGAAATTTTAACAGTGTAACATTTTGTTCTACATTGCATTTTTCTGTTCGTACATTCTGTTATGCTATTGTCCCTCAAAAGTGCTTTAAACGACATTTGTTAAAATTATGAAAATTGTTCGCATTATTCGTAGTAGTAGTAGTAGTTCATTTACGTCGCACTAGAGCTGCACAATGGGCTATTGGCGACGGTCTGGGGAACATCCCTGAGGATGTTCCGAAGACATACCATCACAATTTTGATCCTCTGCGGAGGGGATGGCACTCCCGCTTCGATAGCCCGCTGAACTGCACGCGAAGTCGAGCATTTTACGGTAGAACAGTTTAACGAGGACAAATACCGCACACCCTCGGTACCTACTCAGACTGATCCAAGTGGTCACCCACCTGCACACTGACCGCAGTCAGTGATGCTTGACTTCGGTGATCTGCTGGGAACCGTGTCTTAACGATCAGTCCACTGCGGGACCACATTATTAGTGAAAATAGAATGTAGCAAGAATTTTAGTGCGATTAGAATCCTTAGCACAGAAATTTCATGCACTTATCTATACAAATCAAGTATATACTCTTCAGTGTTTTTCAGATTGCATTGAATGAGATAAACCACAAGTTTACTGAATAAATAGTTTAGGCACTATAAGGGTTTAATTCATATAAAATACAATTCGAAATTAATAATTTTTATTTAAAAAAAAATCTTAACTTTTGAAATGTTAATTCCATTGACTCACTTTATGTCCCATTCGATAAAGCTCAAAAAATACTTAGCAAACAATACTGCCAGATGCATTAATATGCAAAAGTACAAAATTGTACATTTTGTACTTTGACTCTTTATAACTTCTAAATTATTTCGAATATCGTTACATGCTTCATCTAAAACTGATTGGTTACTTACAACTCGAGAAAAAGTGAACTGATTAATTCTAACCATATGATTTATAACAAATTCAATAGGGTGCTTATACTTCAAGAAGAAGATCACAGATGCCCCACATATATGACCTATTACGTAAGCACCAGCTGATCGCTTATAAGCAAGATGGCGTGTTAGAGTTGAGCTAAATTTCTCCACGTAAATTATGCTAATTAACGTGAGGTTAATTAATTCCAGCGCTGTATCGCTCATCAAAACTGCTGAAATATAATTTTTTCTCGTCTACGTCTTGGGTTTATTATTTGTTTATATATTCTATGGTAAACGTGATACATTTTTGTTTTGTATACCTGGCAACTTCGATGCATAATTAGTTTGTTTATGTTCTACATCGCTTCGAGCTTGTCTTGGTGTTAAGTAAGAAATATATAGTGAAAGAATCATTGTGAAAGAATATAGAATGTGTCACTTGCGAGAATTGATACTTCACAGGATAGGTTTACTTGAATTAGAATGGAAAAACAGTTGCTAACGAAAAACAATGCCACTTTTCAACAACCAATAAGGATCGAGATACCCACACTACGTCACTTGCAGGCATCCTATTGCATACCTGTAAGCGACGTCGCATGTGTGTGTCGATGTTGATTGGTTTCTGAATCGATAAACGCAAAGATTTACTTACAATGCCCTTGCTGGTATCTACGGTACTTGCCTTTTCTGAAAAACTTTTATAATTTACAAACAATTCAAGAATCTATATCTAAAACTAGGAAAAAGCTTATATTTTGAATTTTTTTTTGAAGAAATTAATAACTTCTATTTAATAGTTAAATGACTTGGTTTAGTGTAATGCCTCTTTAACCATCATACGTACACCTTTAAGTTTTTTTAAACCTTTTATTTGCCTAATGTTCAAAGTTAATATTTTACCCAATATTGTAATTTATGGGAAATAATTTTTAAGAATATATAGTTCTACTAGTTTAATTCGTGTCGTTATGCAGAAGTAAAAAATAAATGTCGTTACTCATTAAAAAATAAAGATTGTTAAGTTTTGCTAAAGTTTTTCTCTTAATAAAGGGTTTGTTGCACTTCTTCAGTTAAAAATCAATCTTTTTGTGAACCCATAAATTGTTGATTCGTACAATATTTCAAAAGTTAATTATTATCACGAGCTAGGTATCACGAGAAAAAAAATAAATAACTAATATTTTAAAAGAAATTAATTTTGAAACAATTATTTTCTGTAACGTAACTATGTCGTAAGGTTTTCATCAAGTTGATAGATACCTATATTTACGGTAAGTTATACATTAAATATATTTATATCACTGCAGTTTTATCTAACTTTTTAATTTCCATCTACGAATAATATTTTACAATATTGTATTGCATATTAATCTTGACAACATAGTGCTAATTTGAAAGATTCATCATTATTTATTTTGCTTCATACTATTAAATTACCACATTCATTTAAATTTCACTTTTCTTTTTCTATTTTCTTTTAACAAAATAGGACAATTTTTAATAGTTGAAAAATAATGAGATCTACATTTTCAGTCGTTTTGAGCTTATAGATTTTACGACTTGCATTTTTGAGGTTAGGAAACTTGGCAACCATTTTGGTTTTTTGTTAGATGACATGGCTATAAACAACTATGTTTATTAAAACAGCTCATCATAATTAAACCAACTTATGATGAGCTTAAGGAAAAAGCTTCTTAAGTAAACAACTTAAAGTTAACCAATATAGTCGCCAAATTTCCAAAATTGAAAAAGAGACTATAAAATCTATTACCAGAGATTTAGGTGGAAAAAATATTTACCGAAACTTGTAAATATTGACCGAAACTAACTTTATTGCCTTAGTTGTTTCCTATTGAACTCAGTTTAGTTTAAAACATGTAAATAATATATGAACAAATACAGGATTTTTTTAAATTCAATTCATGGTAAACAATTACAATTGGAGCCCGATTTTTAATGGTTTTACAGAAAATAATAAAAACAGCATAAACATGAGATTTTCTAACTCTTGAGAAATCGAGATAGAAATAATCGGAAAAATAGAAGATTTTATAACAGATTTTATATGTTCTCTGACAATTCAAGGGACATTAAATTGGAACTCAAGAAAAAAAAGTACCTCTGAAATCACATGATTATGTATAATAACATGGTTGTGCGTGGTGTGTTATTCCTTATAACTTTAAAAGCTTGAATTCTTACAACAAACACCTTCGATGAGCGTGAACGTTTCACTAGCTCCCCAATATGTCGTCAAAAAAAATGGTATGCTAAGACCTCACCTTAGGCAGAAGCCCAAAGATAAACAACACGAGGAAAGAAAAATATATAGTACAATATTTTTGTTTTTTTACGAATAAGCTCTTATGTTATAAGCATATATATTTCTTTTGTTATAAGTACACTGATTTTCTGATGAGTCCCCCAGCACATATAAGTTTATGCATACATATTTAATGATTTGTTTTAAACAAATAGCTAAGAAAAGTAACCATTGCTCTTTTTAAATATCGAATAGTAATTTAAAGAAGGTAACTTATACTTTTATAATGGGAGTGCAAATCAGTTCGGTCTGTTTTCAAAAGGTGGCTCGGGCTGTTACGAATGTTTCATAGTGACAGCTGGTTTCGGTGGTTTCAGAGAGGTTAGATATCTCTCAATAATATTCAGTTTATAGCGCTTTGAGTTTCATACAAAAACAATGTTTTTTTTCTTTGTTGAATATGTCAAATTGTGGTAACTAAGCAGAATTTGCGGGTAGTTTTATGTTTCTGCTTTAATTGGAAGAAAAGTGCAGCTGAAGCGCATCGAATGCTTGTAGAAGTTTATGGTCACAATGCTCCAAATGATAAATCATGTAGGGAATGGTTTCGACGTTTCAAAAATGGTGAATGAAAGTTGCTACAATCTGGTGATTCCATTACGGACGATCAGTATAGGCTACAACTGATTCGTTTGAGCTGTGCATTACGAGAAAAACGGCCGGAATACGAGCAAAGACATGACAAGGTTATTCTTGTGCATAATAACGGTCGGCCTCTTGTCCCAAAAGTCGTAAAAAATTATTCGGAAACACTGAAATGGGAAATTTCACCGCACCCACCGTATTCGCCGGACATTGCTCCTTCTGATTACTGTTTTTTCTGATGGATGCAACATGATTTGGCAGATCACCCGTTCACTTCTTTCGCAGAAATCGAGAATTGGCTCCTAACTTGGATCGCTTCAAAAGACGAAACATTTTTTCGAGATGAAATTCGATAATTGCCTGACAGGAGGAAAAAGTAGTAGCGAGCGATGGACAATACTTTGATTAATCTGTTCATTCATTTTGTTCTGAAATAAATGCATTTTTGACCACAAAGAAACATGGACCGAACTTATTTGTACTCCCAATAATTAAAAAAAAAATTTCAAATATTCATATTTTTATGTACTTTATTTTATAAAACTACAATTTATAAATATTTATTTGCGATATTTGTTACAAATAATATTAGTTTATAAAATAAACCGTTCATTTTCAGCTGGCAAACAATTATATAGTTAGAGATAAACATATGCTGATATTAAGTGATAATTTGCTTAATTTTATTGAAAAATTCCAATTCTGTTTAATATCAGGAAATGGCTATTTTTATTATTTCGAGAAAATATTCAGTCAAATTAGTCATTCACTCAAATTATTTATTTGCAAAATTTTTTTATTTTCATACGACATTCTCTAATTTCAGGGTGTTGATAGTTTCATACATGTAAACATTTGAATATTTTCAATGATTTCTTTTTCAGTAAAATAAACTTATAATGTATTATTTTATTAAATTTTTTTAAAAATAGTTTTAGCTCAGACAACGTTGAAAAAAGTGCAAAAAGTAAAGAAAAACAATAGATTTATTCTCTAAACCCAAAATCAGAGTAGAGAGATAATTTAAAGTACATTCATTTGTTGATCAATGTTCGAACTACAAATTCTATCACTAAAATGATATTAATACTAAATATTTGCATATTCAGATTTAAGAGCACAATGATAACAAGCTTAATAGAGCAAATGTACGAGCTTATTTTAATGACAAATACCATTATCCCTCATTAAATTTAACATTACAATGCTTTTTAGCATATTTTGCCATTGTAACTGCCGACTTCGACTGCACATCGAAATTAAAGCAAAAAAGGTGCGAGTGGCAGTAAGCGCACCTGATTAGTGGTAACACACTACAAGTAGTGAAACTACTGTAGTCGCTATTGTAGTGTAGCGTGCTATTTTTTTTAAAAAAAAGTAGTGTAGAGAGTAGTGCGATGCAGAATAAAATTTAAAAAAACAGCAGTTTGTAGTCCTGGCAACTACATTTTACGTTAGTTTAGTATATGAACAGGGTTCCTTGGGGTATTCATCCACTTTTCCTTCGAGTTTAATATCTTCCTTACCTGTACCATGCATGATTCTTTATCGCCTTACGAGATCATCGCCAACAAAACCAATTATTTTTATTTTTTGAAATGCCGGATGCTATTTAGGCAAAGTATGAAATAATCGTCCTGATGTTTTTTCTATTAGAATTAAAGGAAGTTTTTTCTATTTAGAATTAAAAATATTTGTATTTTCTTTTAGTATCGTCCTGATGAGGTTATTATGTAAATGATGTGCATGTTACTGTGAATGACCGAAATCGGTGGTTGTTGACTTTCACCGGTGAATGTTGATAATCAAATTAGTAGCTTTGGTGAATGTCCGAAATATTTATTACATCCGATTTGATATTAATTTATACGTGGATATAATTACATTTATTCGATATTTTAATACTTACTGACGATAGATTAGAAGAAACATCAGTGTTTGGAGTATCGGGCAAATATTTAACGGGCAATGGCACTGAACCTTAAAAAAACATCAGTGTAGGGTATACCGGGCAATGGCACTTGACCTTAAAAAAAACATCAGTGTAGGATATACCGGGCAATGGCACTTAACCAGACCTAGTATGACTAGACCTTTGGTAAATGTCTGAAATATATACTAGGTCTAGTGCCACTTTTGCTATAGCTTAAATATTTAAAAAAAATTAAACAAAGCGTTTGAATCAATTTTAAACTGATAAAGAAATTATTGCTTTAAAATTAAAAAAATAATAATAAAAACTGCTCCAGATAAGATTAATTAATGTAGTTGCTTTATACAGCGCATGTGCGGAAAAAAATTTAAAAAAAAACTATCCACGTGCATCTAAAAGTGAATGAATATCCAAAGACACCTATGAACAGGGTTCTAACACAACTAATTTTTCGAATTTGATATTTACAAATCTTTGAGGGTCTGTCAAAGAACGCAAGTTTAAATGCTTCTGTGACTGTGAGTTCACAAGAATTGCGTTTTTAGAGTTGGGCATAACTAATATTTAAGCTAACCATTATGAATAATAGATAATTTATCTCTTTGGTCACACTTTCACATGCAAATGTAGACTCGTAAAGCATAAATGATATTTCAAAGCAAGGAAACATATTTTTAATGTGCTTAATTTCTTAGAGGAAATAAAAGAGCATTAAACACTTAACGAAATTACAAATATTTGATAATTTTCTAGCATTTCTTAAATTAAATATTCGCTGTCAAGAAGGGCATAAAAAGTTGAATGATCAAATTCGAACAGAAATATTTTGGAATAACAAACTGGCTCATGTAAACATGAATAAATATTTCTAAATAATTCTTCACACTTAATATAAGACAACTTTTTATTCAAAAGCATTTTGAACATTAATTTCTCCAGCAATGTAAATTATGAAGGTATAAATTAGTTTCTACAGCGAACTTCGTTTCCTTAAAGTGGTGTGAAGTAGTCACTGCAATTCCAAAGTAGTAACTATAGATTTACAAAGAAAGTGGTTGTAGTTAACTGAAAAAATAATGTAGTTTTTCCGACCACTGCAGAATCAGCATTCGGATTAGATTTAATTGGATACCTGCAAGCGACGTCACGCTTGTTTATCGAATCTCATTGGTTTCTATAGTTTGGCATAAGCAAATGCCACAATTTACTCATGCGTAAAGTCGCTTGTAGGTATCCAATTCTGTGTTCAACTCAATTCTCGGTAAATTTAGGGTATTTTTCAAAGCCATGGAAAAAAAAAACTTCTTTAATAATAGCTTACTAGGTTGAGATGACTGGGCTTCAAAATAAGCAAATAGTTTCAATTAAAAAAATTGCAGAACTTTTTACGAAATCGCCAACTAGGTGACAGCCCAGAGGGAATCATTAAAATCATTGAAAAATTTTAAACTTTTCAAGTCCATCGGCATCACAGGAATCCAATTTTTGACGGGGATGAAATTAAAATAGACATTTACACTAGTTTTCTTAATTTCACTCATAACAAAATAAATATTTTAAATCTGCTAAACATGTGTAAAAAGATTAATCTCTTTCTTGTTTTTGCTTTCAATGAATTTAAACCGATAACAATTGATGAAAATATTTACTGTCTATCAGAAATGTTGAGGGCGACTTTTAGAGAGTTTTAATTATTACGGGGTACATAAATCCACCATCCCCTCAATAACAATGCCAATCCATGCAACGTTAGAACAAATTTTCAAATATTAAGAAATTAGATCACAAACTCTTTTTATCTATTCAAAACTAAAAATCTTTAGAATTAGAAGATATTGCATCTTGCAGAAATTGCATAAAAATCTTTAGAATTAGAAGAATTGAAGATGAACATCCTTTAACTTAAAAGGAAGCTGTACCACGGGATAAACTTTTCACGGCAAATTCTGTCTCACCAAAATGCAAACTAATTATAAGCTGATACTATTCAGCTTTATTCTCTAAATAACGAAACATTTGTCATTCTTCAGTACAACAAAATATCTGCACTCGAAGAGCTTTCTTTTCTTTTTTTTTAAATCGCATTTTTGTTTAAGTTGCAACATAGAATCGTGTAATCAAGTTGATGAAATTCGTGGTGACTCAGGGGATAGAGAGTTCGTCTTCCAATTAGGTGACCCAGGTCCGAATCTCAGAGATGTTGGTGTATACGAATTCTGGTCCCTGCTCGCCCCCCGGCCACAATGTTGACTTAAAATATTCTTAGAGGTCGACGGATCATGAGTTAGGCAGCTCTCACTGACATGGTTTTCCTCTCCATGTAAAGCAGATGCGGTTTGGTTCTATCAAAAAGTCTTCCGCGATAGCTAGTTTCTCCTAATTCTTGATCTAGGAGTTCCCTTGTTTTCCGGGTTCGGTTCAAAACTAAGACATCTACCCATCTGTAATTATTTCATTTCCACAGATTATTTTTTTAAAACTGTTAAATCATACCTACCATTCGTACATAGTATTTACTTCCAAACACTATTACTGACGCCATTGATAGTGATGTTTTATTAATTGTGGTAATAGGTTTTACTGGCATTATGGTAATACTATACGAATATAAGTACTTAATATGGGTAATGCGGTAAGAGATTTTTATGATCCTCAAATCTAAATAGTACCAATTTCTTTTTTAAAAAAATTATTAATTGATGTATTCCTCTGTATTTAATTTCAGATAAATTTTAGGCACAATTAATATAATCAATTGTTACATCATCATTTTTGTTTTGAAAGAATTCTCACGATAATGAAGAGACAAAAATCAACTTATACTTTGCGGTCACCTGATGATTCGGCATCGAGACAAAATTTCGATTCTCAGTACGCAATGGCGACAATGACAGAAGGTCCATCGAACTGGGGAAGTGACTGGACCTACGCAGACTCCGATAAAATCAGCTATTTTTCTTCTGAAAACCAAAGTTTTGAGCCTCCCATGTACTATATATATCCGGACCCTTGGCAGCAGTTCAGTTACTGCGAAGATCCTTCTAAAGCACCGGAATTCATAGCGACGGCTTCAGACCTATACGAGGAGTGTTCAGAAATTACCATACCTTTAGATTTCAGCGACATTGAATCGGTTGATGACGCTGATCCATACTCACGGAACAATTGCTGGAAGAATATGATGGAAAACTATGCAGATAATAACCCGAATTTACCGATACCGCAATCAGATCATGAGTATTCATTTTTGCCAAATTATCCCTGCGACCTAAATCTGATGCAATCGTACGATACGCAGTCTCGACTCTTTCTGACTAGTTTCAGATCTGTTTCCATCATGTTGCGACACCTAGTGAGCGTTGATGTAAGTCCAGAAGGGGCAATATATGTTCACAACATCCCTGGCCAAAGCATCACGGTAGTTAATGATTCCGGAGACAGGGCTTGCATTGTGCATCCGAACAGTCGTGTGCTCCAGGAAGGTCAAACTGTGAACATCATGACGCATCAAGCTCGCGTGGTCAAGATATGTCGTAGAGGAGTCATATTCAGAGCCAGTCCGAGCAGTATTGTCTACCTTGTGGACGAATCTGGTACTAAATCCACATCCGGGAAATTTCTGGACCTTTGCGAAGATTTCACTTCTGATGTGTTCTATGGATCGTTTTCTAAAGACTTCCACCTGCGATGCACCGACAGCGTGAGTATGCTTTCGAATGCCACGTATCAGCTACGTAAAAACGGGAACGATGTCTGGTGCGTCGGTGATACGCAAATAAAGCAGGATCAGTACGGAAACATTGAAGTCTCGCGAAATAAGGACAACGTTCTCGTCACTTTGTTTCCAACTGCGGGTGAAGTGTCAGTCCGAACACCTTTCTTCAAAGCAACGGTTGGCTGTTTCTCCAAACGATATCTTTATGTGCAAAAGGGCGATTGCCACGTTAGTTCTGGATTTTGTGGCATAACCGCACAGAAAGGCACGCAGAAAGCTGGATTGGATCGCAAAGGAAAAGTCGTGATTTTTTAGTTATTGAAACTCTACAGGCCTTAAAATTCTTTGTGTCAATCAGATTGATGTACCAATTTCAATTATTAGATTTATTATGGATCACGGTTATTCAAATTCTATGGGCGTTAATTGAATACGATTAAATTGAAAATTGTATATCAAATTATTAAAATAAAGAATTTAAAGCATTTAAGTTTTTGCTTTCATTCTTCAAGCTTTCTTTCTTTTTTGCAAATATATTTTTTAACAGACTTACAGCATTTCACTTTTATAAAATATTTTATACTTCATTAATCATTATTTTACTGCAAGAGTAGTGATAGTTCAGAAGTTATAATAATTTAATATAAATGTTTATAAGTAATATATGTTTGTATAAATATTCAGATGTTATAATGGTTTAATATAAAAACAGTATAAATTTTGACTTATACCCATTTACTCGTCAAGCATGACTATCTAAGTTCCTCCGGTTTCCTATAATTTTTTTTACGCTTAATCGAATGAGAATAAAATTAATTGGGTTTAAATACTCGTTCGAAAGTTATAATAGTAATTATGTATTAAAAAAATACATGCTTTGTACCTACACCCATGGCTGTATGAAGACAGACGAAATATTGAGTTTATAATAATTGTCCCTTATATGACTGAAACCAGTTCGATCTAGAGAAAGTTATAAGAGAATTAAAGAGAATTTATGAGAGTTATATGAATGAAAAATACAGTTGTGGGTGTAATTTTATAAAAGCATATTTAAAGTCTATATTATTAAAGGATATATAATAAAGGCATATTTAAAGACTATATTATTAAAGGGAATATAATGAAGGCTTACCTAAATACCATATTATTAAAGTATAATATTACTATACTAGTGTACTACTTCGCAAACCAAGACTACTACTTCGCAAACCAAGATCGCTTCGCTCGCTACTAACTTAGGTACATTTCAAATGCACAAAATTCTAAGAATTCAAAACAATCATTCAAATCCATATAAAATCTTTTTTTTAAAAAGAAATTACATCTTTTTAGTAAAAGCTAAGTCATTAAAATAAATTTGAATTCAAATAAATGACATGTAATTCGTTAAACCTATTAGAAATGTGTTATAGTATAATTCGTAATATAAATCAAAAATTGTCAAATAAATTCGCAATGTATTAATTCTTTAAAAAAAGCGCTGTCGACAAAATACTAAAATAGAGATCTATCGACAAAGACTACTCACTTCTGCCTAGTTTAATAGTATGAGATTGCCGCAGCTGATGCTCTCTAGTTATTTCAGTTTCCGTTTTTAAAAGCGCTATATGTTGAGCCACCTCAGCTGGATTTGGCATGTGACATTTTTAGCGGCAATTATTGGTCTATTCGTCGTGTAAGAGAAATAGTAACGCAAACAAAACAAAGCAAACGTTGCCACCGGCGGAAAAGAAATACAGCCAAAATTTGGGAGCCACGTAAGAGAATTATATATATTAGATATTATACTACTTAAATAATAGATTATTATGCATATCAATTTAAAGACTATTTGCGGTTAAAAAAGAAAGTCATTTTCATTCATGTCATTTTTTTAAAGCAAGACAAATATTTTTTAATTGTTTAAAATGATTCATTTTTATAATTTCATTTCATTTATAAAATACAAACAACTTTGCCCTAATTTTTTATATCTTAAAATTCAAATTTAATTGCTTATTATAACACAGCAATTGAAGAACAGTAGAGAAAATATACTTTCCATTGCAATCTTTAATAATAACTAAGCATTCGGAAATAACAGAAAAAAGCACATTCAAAAACGCCTGAAACCACCATTGAAAAACACCTCACTAACTGTTCTATAAACTTTACGTTTGATTCAATTCAGAGCGTTGAACCCGAATTTAATGTAATTAAATATTTATTGTAGGGTAATAAGATATTTTCGTTGAAAATTAATTAAGATGCTAAGTTTAATTTGAATTTGACAGAAAGAAACTTTAAATTCTTTAGATATTTATATAAATATTAATCAACAATAGTTTATTATTGATACGTTTAAAGCATTAACGAAATTGAAAAAAAGTATTTCAATTTAATACAATATTTAAAAAAGACATTAGTTGAAGAATTATTATTTTTATATTATTATTTATAGCAATAAAAGATAATTATTGCAATTTAAAACATTTTAAAAATTGCTTAAGAGTCCTAATCATTCTGTTAAACAGCATAAAGTGGGTAAAATTTTTCCGTAAACATTTAATTAATGGGTCAGTTCCCCGACACGAAGATTTTGGAGGCCGTTTTTAACTGCTCTGACGATGCCGTTCGGAAACAAACTAAAAAGTTTAATAGTTTTAAGAGAAGAGTGGAGATATTCTTTCCTTCTCATTTCGTTACAAATAAACGACTTTATGTAGAAATCAAATGTTTTGAAAACAAACTTTTCATTTCAATATAAAATACTTTCCATGCTGCATCGACAATATTTTTGTCACTTTTTCATCAAAATTAAAATTTTTACTAAATATACAATCAGAAATTAAGAATTCGATTGGCACATTTAAAGTAGAAAAATCAAATCACATTCAGTAGAAATGTTTCCTAAATTTGCAAAAATCATGAATTTATTATTAATATTTAAGATTTTAGTATTTTTATTGCAAATTAATTTTTTGAAGGAATGATTTAAGATATTGATCAAAGAAGTATTATTAAGCAAAAAATAATGACACCAAACTATTGACCGTTAAACTTTTGGTTAAATTAGAAATTTAAAGCGGGCTCCGAAAACTCCGGAACAGACTCAATCCTTATAAATGAAATAATTTTTTTAAAAAAAATATCTAATTTCATTTGAATAAATAAATTGCAATAAACTATGGCTCAGTCACAGAATTATTAAATTCATATAATTATGAACGATGTGCTTTTTCCCATTTTGCTTTTTTCCAGTCTCCAGTACATTGTAATAATTATTTTGATTTTAAATTGGAAAAGTGATTTTGTTTAATTACTTAATTTGTTATAGAATTCTTCAAAAAAAAAATCCACTTGTAACTACTACTAAACCAGAATAAATGCAATAAATTATTTGAGAATAATTTTTAATTCGATAATTTAGTCAGTAGTTAAATCATCAAAAGAAAAATTATTTTCGACGAATCAAATAAATTATCAAATGAAAAATTAATGATTTTCACCGACTGACTAATGACAAACGTTAACTATTGTAATTGAAAAAATAAATTCATATATTCATATATTATATAAATTTTCAAAGATTGTTTGAAAAATTCTTTTATTTTTTGACGAAACCAATAAGTTTTAGCAGCAGGAATGATTAATGCCGTTTTTCTTTTATTATAACAATGAACGACAGAGAAAACGACAGTCTGACGATGTTTACATAATTAATTAATCAACAGCATTGGGCCCCTCTCGTCCCCTTTCACCATTAAATATTATCGAGAACTGTGGTGGCTCAATGGATGGAACGTTCGCCTTCAATGAGGTGACCCGGGTTCAAATCCCAGTGATGTCTGGTCGTTGAAAATTCCGCACCCGGCTCGCATCGACCACAGTGCTGACGAAAAATATTATCAATGGTAGACAGATCATGGGTTAGAGTCCCCTTGACATGAGGCTAACCTTGGGAGACTTTCGTGGTTTTCTTCTCCATGTGACGTAAATGTTGGTTAGTTCCATCATAAAGTACTCCACGAAGACAAATTTCTCGCAACACTTGATCCAGAAGTTCCCTTGTCTTCAGGATTGGGTTCAAAATTATAAGGCTACGGAATTGAGCATTGATAGTTGTAAATTCAATATTGGGTCGGCTATTCAACGACGGTTATAAAATAAATATTATCGATAGAAATGTTCTTAAAAATCTTGGTTTTAAGGAATGGGGCTCTTGGGGATTATTTTTTGGGGGAAGGGACTCTTTTCGTTATTTAAATCAAATATAAATAGAGGGGGAAAAAACTCATATTCCAAACTTTAGAAAAAAACGAGTTTAAAAACAGAGAGACCGAAAATTAAGGTTTCAGGAAAATTTTTTAGAAAAATATGGTTATTCGGAAGGTGTAGGTTAAGGGGCAAGCCTTCTTCTCAGGGGTTGAGAATAAATTGATGAAGGGAAAATGAAAACTCACCTGAGTGTTATTAGAAGGGTAAATTGGGTAAAAATTTAAGACAAGCGGAAAAAAACAGAAATGGAAAAGACCCAAAAAATTATGATTTTGGGGAAAGGTGTTGGAAAAATTATGGTTACTGGGGGGTGGGGGCGCAGGCAGTTCTACCTTTAATAATTTTTTTTTGTGGATTAGTAGATTTTAAAAAAGAATTTTATATTAATTTTTAATAAACCTTTATTAATTATTCTCCTTCATTTTTTTTCCTTGGAAAAATTGACAGATGCGTCATTACAATGTTATAGAGATATTCCGATTTATCATTTTTAGGTTGATTACCCTACAAGTACATTCTAGGCACAGAATTTGTCGAAAATTTTCTCCACTTTTCACGTATGCTATCAGAAATTATTTTATTTTAAATTAAAAAAAAGGCTATATGCAAAAAGACTGAATTTCCCTAACTTTTCTCGGAAAATTTTGGCAGTGAAACGTAGATCCATGTTCAACACTCAAAAGGAAACATATATGCTCAAGAAATAAAACCTCCAGCTAGTTTCCCAAGGTAATATCCTTTATTGCCTGGACTATAAGGCTAAAGGTGAAAAGACCACTTATTATTAACGTCAATAATGCTTGATTAATTCTGGTCATGGGAAATATTTGAAATAAAAAAAGAAGATATAAACTAAAGATGAAAATTAATGGAGAAATGGTACTAATTCGTATAATAGAAATTGTATTAATTCTTTTTGGATAAATGTAAAAAGTCGCCATACAATTATTGACGTCAATAATGCGTAATAAATTTTGGTTATAGGAAACATTCGGAAAAAAAAGAATAGCTATGCACTAAAGGTGCAAATGATACTTAAATTTGTTTATAGGCACTAATTTAAATTTAAAAAAAAAGCTCTATTGTATAAAATCCAAAAGAAATTGTGAAATAATTCTAATTCATTTAGAAGAAATGTAAAAAATCACCAAACCCATTTTGACAATAATGCTTTTCAATTAATTTTACTAATGGGAATTAGCTGAAATTAAAAATAATGAGCTTTGTACTGTATAGCAAATTTAATGAAGCAATGGTACTGAAGGTAATGTTTTTTATTAAACGACTATGTCAACTTTAATCTACCTAACGATACCTCATGATGGAATCAAGCTAACATGTCTTATATACAGCCGATCGGCCTGTGTAAAGGGCAGGGAACTGTCCTTGCATCAGAAAGGTTCTGGGTTCGAATCCCGGGCAAGGTATGGATGTTCTTTCCTTCTCTGTACTAATTGTCATCGCTGCGGGAGCGACGTTGGCCCACCTAATATGGTGCCTCTGAAAGAGAGGCCAACAAAATCGCCCTGTAAATGCCTGAATTGACGGATGTTAACACAGGTGGGCATTGGGAAAAAAAATATTTTATATACAAGTGATTTGGTATTCGATATTTATAGTGGTAGTTGCGCCACATTACTCCCCTTCCAGAATTTTATCTGGGATAGAATATGTCTTATCTGTGATAGATTTCTAGGAATAGATTCCACTAGTTGATTCATGCTGGGTTTTTTTTCTTTCTTTTTTTTCTTTTCTTTTATTTATTTTATTTTGCTCATTATATTTTTTCTTCGTCATTTTTTTTCTTCATTTTTTGTTTGCAGCAGTCCGTTCATTATTTTTGTTCTTCAAAATTGCTTATTATTCGGAAAACTCTATTTACTTAACCATTTTTTTTGGGGGGGGAGCAGTATATTTTTAAGCAAACCTTCGTTTATCAAAAGGTATATACTCTTGATTTGGTATTCAATATTTATAGTGGTAGTTAAGAATCATTACTAATTAATTCAGGTGAAAAATAAAAAAAATCTTCTTACCATTTTTGACGCCAATGATGCTCAAATGATTGTGGTAACAAGTTCTAAGTGAAATAACAAAAGAGTGAGCTACTTTTTAAAATGTTAATTTGAAGGCGAAATGATACTTATTCACTTAGGAGAAACGTAAAAAACTATTATTGAAGCCAATAATGCTTAATTATTCTTATTAATACGCACTACAAGTGATATGGTAATAGAGGTGCAGTTTTAATCTGTACCAAATATACTAAAGCAGTCCCAGAGTGTTTTATGAGTAATTTGGTACTTATTAAAACTGCACCTATACTGTGCGTTTTTATTATAAATACTGTGTATATAGGTTTACACTGGTCCCTCGGAAGAACAGGAGAAAATTGCTTGATTATGGTAAGCTTAAAATATCATGAGTTAGCCTCGAGCAAACAATATTATGAGAGATGCTGCAGAATATAGTTAATCTCCTTAACTTAAACTTTTTAAAGAACTAAAAAAGTGTTTTACTAAATCTAACTATGTAAAGTCACCGGGAAGAGCAACGAATAACAATAAACAAAAAAATATACAGAAATTACTTTAGCTTTTTGAATTGTGTCGATATTAATTTGCCGATTTCGTGCTTTATTTCATAGAGTTGTCCAGTTCTGAATATGATTTATCGAT
The DNA here is from genome assembly GCF_982258835.1 of Parasteatoda tepidariorum. Lineage (NCBI taxonomy): Eukaryota > Metazoa > Arthropoda > Arachnida > Araneae > Theridiidae > Parasteatoda > Parasteatoda tepidariorum. The sequence goes on along the minus strand of NC_141763.1, from coordinate 89,385,666 downwards.
TCTTTTTTCTCCCACCCCGTACAAATAACGGGTATTCAGCTAATTATTAAATAAAGAATAATACTGGATAGTTCGAAAACTCGATCGTCAAACGATTAATTTTCAAAAGTTAAAGAATTTGGAATGAACTCCAAAAGCTCCATGCGGAACTGTAACTGACCCCATGTTTCAATCGAGTAAGTTTTTTTCTTTCCCGTTTGATGAAATGCCAATTTCTTGAAAAACTCAATTCTCACAGGGAATGTGGATAAATATATAGTATCTAATATTGATTTTATTGAGTGTATTATACATTTAGTGTGACTTGATAGATTTTATTATATTAGAATGTGAATAGTTGGAACGTTAGTTCTTGAGTTATTTTATGCCGAAGTTGAAGGCTTTTCTTTTCTTTTCGCAATGAAATTTAGTTTTGCGACAACTATTAGGAGTAGCTTTAATATCTTTTGCAGATGAACAGTAAGCTTTATTTTATTTTAATTTTTTTATTAATATTAAATTAACTAAATTAAACTGCAATTTTGTAATTTTTTCACGAACAAGTATCAATTCTACCTTGATATTTTATCACTTTATCGGTACTCCTTCCCACTAAGGGGTTGGACCAACACTGCTTAGAATAGAGAAGCCATCAGCACGGATTAATTTAGAAGTTCGACGTAACGAACATAAACTGCGCAAAGTAGGAAAAATAAGAAAGATACGAAAAATAAGAAAGATACTACGTTCGAGAAACTAAAGGAATCATCATAAGTATAACCACAGTTACCATAAACAAAAAATTTCTTGTTTATGCTTACCTGTCCTGAGGCATTCTCTCTTCCAGAAGGTATTGGGGTAGTCACTGTCTGGAAAAATTTAAAAAATATCATTAAAAGAACGAGGAAAAAATGTTTTAACCCTTTAACATAAAATTTTTATTATAAATATTTTTCACTATTTTGTATTAAATTAGATCAAAATAAGTAAAAACAATTTTACAGTTAACATTTTAGTAATTTATGGCAATGAAATACAGCATGAGACACCTGTGTCTTTTTTTGCGTTGAAAGTAAAATTTACCAACCACGTCTTCTGTCGAAACAATAATTTTTCAAATTTGTACTATTTTCATAGGATTTCAGAGTCTTAAACAATTTTTCTTGGAAGACTTATTTAATTGATTTCTTTATATATCTATAATAAAAAAAAATTTGTTGATTTACATTGAATCGTTTCGTACATTATCATTGACAAAAAATTCCTACGATATATTCATTAATAAAGAAGATACTTGTATTTGGTTCTCAGAGACAAAAAATTAATAAAAACACTATCGTAATTACCAGTAAATTATTTATTTATCCCTGATTTAAAGGTATTTATGATCCCTCCTAACTATTATTTTTCCTGTATAATTTTCGATATTAATTATTATTCAAAATTAAAAGCTTCGCTTTTGATAGAAATGTTTTTAGTTATCGTTTCACAATCATTAAATGGTAAATGGGTGATATTTATTATCTAATAAGTCCTATTTACTTTTACAATAAATTTTATATAAAATTGAATTCTATTATTGTGAGCAATTAAATTAATTAATATTAAGTAACTAAAGCAATACGAATAGAATTCTAAAGTAATACTATAAACATACGGTTTGTTCCAATGCTAGACAATCTCTTTGGAAAAAAAAATACTTAACAAGTTTTTATTGTAATCAAAAACTAAATAAGAATTTCAGAAACTATTATGTGGACAAAATAGCTATGGTAACCGAGTAAAATTGCAATGTTTAAATTTTATCACTATAGAATCGAAAGCTAAGTCCGTTCAACCAAATCTGTGTTAACAATAGGAAATATTTTGACTGAATTATTTTTTTTGTGTAACAATTTGTTTATCCCTAAAAATTCATAAATAAAATAAAGAAAGAAATATTGAGAAACAATAGAAGGGGTTGGTGAGCGGATTGAGCAGGGTATGTATTACTTTTAAGACACACTATTTGTTTTAAATTTTCTAAAAGCCCGAAAACCAAATAGAATTCTGTTATTATCTTTCACCCAACGGAAGTGAACTATTATTTGTCTGATATCTTGTCAAAAGGCAATAAATCCACTAAGTAACCATGGTTACATCCATAATCCTTTAAATTATTTTGTTTGTTTTCCTTACTTCTCTCCAAAAAACCAAATTGTACTGATGAGGAAAAAGGAAGGGCAAGAGAGACCACTGACTCACAACACAACGTCATTAGAGGGAAAACTTCGATGTTTATTGGAGCGCAGCTCACTAGGCGTCGCTTCCTTCTCATGTAGACTACAAAAAATGAAACCTTTTTGATTACCTTGCGCAGTTTCTGTTTGACACTTGAGCTTTTCAGTTAAGTATCTGACAGGTTTTTCTCGGGATTTGTTAATTGTCGTTAGTAAGATGTCCCTTGACGAGGTAAGTGTCTCGACTTATGCATTAATATTACTTTGTTTTTATTAAAAACGAAAATAATATTTTCTATTATTGTTCATGTATAAATTTATTTTTTAAGAATTGTTTTAATTTCCCCCCAAAACAGTGATTATTACATTTATGTAGTCAGAAACGAAGTTTCAGATGAAGTGCAACTTCCAATGTTATTAAATAAATTTTTTAATAAATTTTTCAACTTTTTTTTAAAATTAAGTAGTTGTAATTGAAATTTTTAACCGTATTATTTAATCAAATAATATTTTAATCAACTTTTATAATTGAACTGTGATTGTTGTTAAATAAAAAATTAATTTAAATTTTAATCTTAAATCCAACTTGTCTGGGAAGCAAAGGCGGTCGGGGTGCAATGCTGACCACAATATCCTCATCAAGCTGATAGTTACAAAGTTATGAATATTACTTAATACTTTATTTTATATTAAATATTAAAATACATATCACTAAATACATATTACGTGTCCTGTGGTTCTTGAAAGTGTTTAAAAAATAAAATGTAGTAAAAAAATGTTTTTCTATTAAACTAATAAACTCTTTGTTTTGTATACATATTATTGAAAAATCTCGAATTGTAATGAAAGTCTATGATTCTAATTAACAGCATACAAGTCATGATTAAAGAAAATTTTTTGAGTTCGTAGCTAAATATAATCCAGCATATATTTGAATTTGTAAAAAGATGCAGTTCAATAAATTTCAAAAAAATTTTTTTGTTGTAAATGTGGGAAAATTAAATCGTTGACATTAATTATGCCATTATATTTAAAAAAATCTATATATATATTTCTTTATTCAGTTTTTAAATAAAAATTATAGAAAAAAAATTTAATATTTATTTTGTTACAAGAGCAAAAATCCTCAACTAGATCCAAATATCCCGTTCGCATCATTAAAAAATATTTGCTTGAGTATTTTTAATTTATTCCCAGTTTTAGTTTTAATGTAAATAGATTTTTCGTTTATTCAATACTGGTTCATGAAAAGATTTTGAACTTAGAAAAATAATAATTATTTGAAGTTTATTTTTATTTATTTATTTAATTGACAAGCGCGGTCAACTTCTAATCTTATTTGTGTTGTTCATGTGACCATTTAGGTAGATATTTCTTATTTTCATAATTTTAGAATCACTAAACAATTTATAAATAATACTGAATACATAAAATTTATCGAATGCTTCATTTTCTGTTAATTCTTCTATCGAATTACTGCTCAATGCTCTTCGTTGTTATTTTAGAATTTAAGTTTAAAACTTTCTAATTTTTCGACAATATGTAAAAAGAATCAAACACCTGAAAAACTTTTGATAGAATTATTGGATTTTCTTAAATTAACACACAATCTTGATGGTTCGAAAGGCTGACTTTAAATGTGCTAATTTGTGCAAACGATATTTCAAGTTAAGCAACCAACAGAGTAGGCAGAATTCAAATCGTGATTTAAATCACTTGATTTTTTTAAAAAAAAGATTTAGATCAACTGTTTTTCTTATGAAAGAAAATCAATGATGTAAATAATTTTTCTTTATTTTAGATAATTTAATAATAATTTTTTTAAAATTATTTACAAAATTTTATCATTTTTGTAATAAGCATTTAGAATTATACAATAATAGTAAGTACCTTACCAAAGTATTTTAGTTAATGTTGTTTTTGAATAGTATTAAACATTATAAATATTTTGTTTTGAGGATTTTGAAAGATATTAGTAAAAAAAAAATCTGATTTAAAATATATCGTCTGCACAAATTAGTTAACCTATTTAAATTTAGACCTCCAAACTATTAAGATTGCATCTTAATAAGTAACGATCCGATTAATAAGTGATGATCCGGAATTTTATTTTGTGCACTGTACATGCATAAATCAGTACTGCTATGCAACAAATGCAAAAACCATGTAATGACTTCCATTCATTTTTCACAAAATATTCTACCCGATACTTCACAAAAATATTCTACTGTAAAAGCAGACACTTCACAAAAATATTACCGTAAAAGCAGACACTTCACAGAATATTCTACCGTTAAAGCAGACACTTCATAGAATATTCTACAGTAAAAGCAGACACTTCATAGAATATTCTACAGTAAAAGCAGACACTTCACAAAATATTCTACAGTAAAAGCAGACACTTCACAAAATATTCTACAGTAAAAGCAGACACTTCACAAAATATTCTACAGTAAAAGCAGACACTTCACAAAATATTCTACAGTAAAAGCAGACACTTCACAAAATATTCTACAGTAAAAGCAGACACTTCACAAAATATTCTACAGTAAAAGCAGACACTTCACAAAATATTCTACAGTAAAAGCAGACACTTCACAAAATATTCTACAGTAAAAGCAGACACTTCACAAAATATTCTACAGTAAAAGCAGACACTTCACAAAATATTCTACAGTAAAAGCAGACACTTCACAAAATATTCTACAGTAAAAGCAGACACTTCACAAAATATTCTACAGTAAAAGCAGACACTTCACAAAATATTCTATCGTAAAAGCAGACATTCTACAAGATATTTTATCATATGAAAGGACTCCTCTCAAAATATTTTATCACGAAACGTGATCCGTTGTTGTTGTTGTTACTTTACGTCGCACTAGAGCTGCACGATGGGCTATTGGCGACGGTCTGGGAAACACCCCTGAGGATGATCCGAAGACATGCCATCACAATTTTGATCCTCTGCAGAGGGGATGGCACCCCCGCTTCGGTAGCCCGACGACCTGCGTGCGAAGTCGAGCAGTTTACGGTAGAACAGTTTAACGAGGACCAATACCGCACACCCTCGGTCCCTACGTAGGCTGATCCAAGTGGTCACCCACCCGCGCACTGACCGTAGCCAGTGATGCTTGACTTCGGTGATCTGTTGGGAACCGTGTCTTAACGATCCGTCCACTGCGGGACGATTGAAAATTATGAATTTTAAAAAAAATTATTGTTCCTGTATTTCAAAAGAAAAGCTTTGTGAAAGATCACGTCAGATCTTTCACAAAGCTTTCTTTGTGACATTGGCAGATCACCAAAGTCAAGCATCACTGGCTACGGTCAGTGCGCGGGTGACCACTTGGATCAGTCTGCGTAGAGACCGAGGGTGTGCGGTATCGATCCTCGTTAAACTGTGCTACCGTAGAGTGCTCGACTTCGCGCGCAGGTCGTCGGGCTACCAAAGCGGGGGTGCCATCCCCTCTGCGGAGGATCAAAATCGTGATGGCATGTCTTTGGATCATCCTCAGGGATGTTTCCCAGACCGTCACCAATAGCCCATTGCGCAGCTCTAGTGCGGCGTAAATGAACTACAACAGCATAATTTTCAATCTAAAACTTCTTAAAAGACGTGATTTTTTTTCCCTTTACATATACGGGACCTTATTTTTGCACACATATAAATTTATGAGTCGATTTTTTACCTTTTCAAGAAATCGGATCTTTCACAATAAGTCTGATAAGACTGCTGGGTTTTGCGTCAACTCAAGTTCCCATCTTCGCAAAATGAGTATATTTTTCACAATTTCACCAAAACAGAACTTTTTCAAAAATACTAGAATAATCCCTTGTTATGATATAATTTAGTAGAGCTTCCTCTATCTTTTGTATGAATCCAATTTAGAATGATTATGAGTAATTACAGACTTCTTTTATCAGAAAAAAAAGAAATTTTTACCTAATTTTAAATTTCTAAAACAAATTTTTACTTAATTTTAAATTTTTAAAAGAAACTTTTACCTAATTTTACTTATCTCTTTGGTTTCCGTTTGAATGCAAATTTCTTAATCTAACTTTTGACTACTTTTTAGCTAAAAAGAATGTTCGATTTCGACTGGAGCTCTGTGCGCGATGACAATAAAAAGTCACACTTATTACCTGATCGCTACAAGCATAATGCATCGGCATATTTTTGCCAAAATTTCGACCATTAACCGACAATTTGGTTAAGTTCTCAAAATTCCACTGAAGCTCAGTGCTTGTTGAATATGTAAGCTTCAATTGGGTACTCGCACTTCAAGAAGAGGAAGATCAACGATACCCACACTTGTGACCTATGACATCGATGCTAGCTGATCATTTATAATCAAAATGCCGTGTTAAAGCTGAGCTAAGTTTCTCCACATAAGTTAGAATGTTGATTAAAGTGAAAATAATGAAATAAAGCGCTTTATCAAGCATCGAATTTATTCAAATGTAATTCTTTCTCGTCTATGCCTTCTACTTGACTTTGAATTATTATCTGTTTATTTATTTTATTGAAACAGCGACATATTTCTGTTTTGTGTACCTGGCAACTTCGATGCTAGTTTATGTTCTACGTGGCTTCATGCCTGTCTTTGTGTTAAGAAATATAAATAATTGAAATCTTTGTGTAAAAAAGTAGAATGTGTCACTTAAGAGAATTGATACTTGAAGGGCTTGGCTCACACGAAATAGAATGGAATGAACAGTTTCTAACGTAAACAAATGGCACGTTTCAACAACCAATCAGGATCGAAATACCCATACTACGTCACTTGTAGATATCCTATTGTTTCTTAATCGCTAATGGCAGAATTTATCGCCATATAGCAATGATCGAACCAATTGAAATTGCTGACCATTTTTGACACATTAACTAGTTTACAAGATACTAAAAATAATAAAATAAAAGCAAGCTTTTATAAAACACATTTTTCAAGTGAACCGAAAACGATTCTATAAATTTAATTTTGTCACCCATTCGACGAAAAATGTGGAAAGATGGTGTTTTCAGAAGTGATGTTCGTTACATTTTTCGTTTTAGATGCTGTAAAAAATCTAAATTTTTTCTCGTTTTTTAAACTTTTTTTAAAAAAAACTGAGTTTTTAAAATTTCAAGTATTTTTTCTAAGGAATACCATTAGATGTGTGTTGTGAATCAGGTGTTATTCTAAACTTCACACGAAATCGTGAAAAATGTACTGATTATTTTCTGAGGATGGGATCCTGATTTAGCAAAAATCACAAAACAAAAAAAAATTTAATACGTAGAGTCACCAGTGAGATCTTTCTCTTTGAAATAGTGAAAAATCTACTTATAATTTTAGATTATCACTTATAAATTTTTTAAAAAAAGAGTTCCCGTTTATGAGAGGAAAAAAACACAAAAATATTTTTTTAAGAACTTAACTACAAAGTTTAAAATTACGTATTTAAAGACTTCATTCATAAAAAACTACGTTTTATAAAGGGTCCGTTTTTGCAAAAATTATTTATTTATTATTTATTTATTTACTTTTTTTGAAGCACCTGAATTTCATCTCAAATGATGCCATGTTTATTACAGAAATTTCGAAGAATTATTTGAAATCACAGTAACTATACATTAATTTTCTGAACTTTATATTAAAATTGAAAAGTTACAAATCTATTAATTTTTAAAAGATAGTGATTTGTCATTGAATAAGCTAATAGTTTAATCTTACCTACTTCTTAATTAATATCAAGTATTTCTCAAACAAATCTAAGTAAAATGATGGGATACACCACGAAATACTAGGCATTTTAATAAATACCAGAAAATCACAGTTCAGAAATTTTTGAAATAAGAGAAAATTATTTAAATAAAAAATGAAAACTTTTAGTTTCCTAAACTTTAGTTTCCTAAACTTTCGATAATTTCTGAATCATTAAAAACTACTAGAAAATTACTCATATTAATATAACCAAAAATTTTATACACTATTTTTGTCGTCGTAATTACAGAGATTTCTGAAAAAGAAATATCACCAAGTATTAAGCTATGAAATATGGTTCAATTCAATAAAAAAGGTAGGTTTTGAGGAAATTTTCAGATTTTGTGACAAAAAAGATTGATTTGGACAATTATAATTAAAATTCAATTTCAGACCACTACATTATTATTTTAATGTGCTTAATAACATATTTACGTTTTCTTACAAATTTATCGTTTTCTTAAAATACATTGAAACAAGAACAAAATTTAGAACATGAAGTAGCGACATGGTTTTAAATAACTTCTGCAATATCATTACAAAACACGGAAAACTCCGATTTTTTTTCATTTCTATAAATAGGAAATACATTGTTTTTAGAGCTTTGACTAATTTTTAAATCGAATCACGGAGCACGTAAACAATAAGTAGAACGCAAAATAGAACTTTTCAAAGATCGTCTGCTGTTTCATTCACCTTAAACTCACTTTCATACCTTAAAACAATAAAGAATTGTTCCATGTTTCTTGCTTTACGACTTAATTTTATCATTACTTAGAAATTATTTATAATCTTTTTGTCTATACATGTTTTTGAAGAAGAAAAACCCGGGAAGATATATATATTTCAAATAAGGAAATAGCTTCCCGAAAATATGTGAATATGTGTTTGAAAAATGTGAATTAGTCCGCAATTTTCCCACAATTGAATTATCAAAGTATTTAGAAGTAGCTACTTGATTTTTCTATTAATAGAAAAACAATACTTTATGAGAGAAATTGAAAATATTTTTTTTTTCGGATAATAATCATTTTTTTCCAAAAAAAAAATTGTGATAGATTGATTCGATTCGTTTGTCAGAATAATCTGACAAAACTTTGACTGAAACTTTAGGTTATTTATAATAACTAAAATTATAAATTTATATTTAACAATTTTGTTTGCCAACTGTACTTTACGACTTTAATAATAACAATAATAACTTTGATATTAGTATAAGACTTCGACCTCTTTCTAATTATAAATTTATACTTAGCCATTTTATTTATCAACTATACTCTAATAACTTTGATTTATTATCATAAAACTTCAATCTTTTTCCAGTTACAAATTCATACTAAACCATTTTATTTACTGACTGTACTTTAATAATTTTGATTTATTAATACAAAACTCTTTCAAGTTTTACGTCTCAAATTTAAAATAGCTTTCAGAAAAATAGTTTTATCTTTGCAATATACCGAAGAAAACAAAGATTCTTACTCCCGTACTGAAATAGCAATTAAAATAATTATAACTAGACAGATAATTAATTTTTTTTTAAACTCATTGTAATTGAAAAGTAAAGTAATCATTTTATTAATAATAAAAAATACGAAATAAATATAATATAAAATAATAATAAAACAAAATAAATATTTACATCACTACAAAAGTTTACTTCGGAATTTAATGCTGCATTTTGTTATTGACCACTTTAAATTTTAAAAAATCATCTATATTCACAAATTTAAAATAACTTTCATACATCTTCGATACATTTCTTAAACTTAACACGTTTTATAGATTTCGTGGCATTTAGGTTAGTTAATTTTTTTATTTCTCAATATTCAGGATAAGGAATAAAAAATAATTCTTTTTTAGAAGGAAAAACGCAATTACAATTGAACACTATTAGTAAAATATTATTTCGAATTATATTTATTTTCAAAGCTATCGTCTGAAGTGGACAGTATTGTTCTACGCTTTAAACTATAGGTCAGTTCAGGATGGTTCTTTGCTGTGGTGACTGAGAACAGAATTACGAACGCAAATTTAGAATAACTAATTGAAAAAATGCTTACTAACAAATTATTATATCGATTATTCTACGTCCATTTGTAATTTTCAAAGATTATCTTATTCAGATACATGCGGGTAAAAATATATAAAAGAGAACAGATTTAGTATCTTGTTATTTTTCAAGGGTTATCAAATCAGTTTGCTATGCAGAATGCAATTTAAAAGAAAAATAATAATAATAGTTAGAAATAAATTAATCATAACTGTGAATGAAATTGACTTTCATTTTTTATAAGTATGACTTATCGCAAGTTATTAACATTTTTGTCATCTTCTATGGAATTATCTCCGAGCTATGAAACATAAAATAATCGTACATTTTCTTCATCCGTTGCAGTCACATTCTTTAACTCGTTCTTCCCTGGGAAAGTTTGAAACCATATGAATGAGGCCCATTAATGCATTTGACCCCCTGTATCTCGAAGAAGGAATTAAAAATGGCGCAGACGAGAAAAGAGAAAAGTTTTCAAGGACAATAAAATGGTTTTACGCTGGTTTGCCCTTACCGTACGCCCTTTGCAGACCACACTGGCTATCTTACACTAGATAGGAATGCAGTTGTGATTCTACGATGAGGTGGAAAAGGGGAAGGATTTATGCTGGCACGCCAACAGACCATTGACCGCTGGCATCATTCGCGCCAAATATTTTTCCCGCCACCCCATATCCTGTTGGATATGCTCTGTAACGAAATGTTCTAAAGTCGAAACAAGTAGAAAAAAAAATATCCTTTATGGTCTTTAAATCTACTTTTTTTATATATATCGTTTGACGTTTTCATCACGCAATAATCTCGTCACGCAAGATATGGGTTTGTTCCCTCAGGAGAAGAATATTTTCTGATTGGTGCGATTTGAAAACGATTTTCCAAGGGTTAAGCTGCTTGTTTTACAAAAAGTTCTTTCGTCTGATTTTTGCATACGTTAAGAGATTATAAGTGTGAGTTGTGAGATGCATTTTAAATGCGTTACCGATTTTGATAATGGTAGATTTTGATCTTCAGGAAATTCAAAGTGGTCTGGGTTAAACTTGCAATTTAGCTGAATTTCTGACTCGTGATAAAACTCAGAGATTAGCTGAATATTTTATTTTCTGCAAGCAATTTTGGCGCATTTGCTTGGAAAGATAGTAATAGATTTTTGTTGGTTTCAATTTCCCTTACGGCAGGTGTGTAGGAATAAACTTGCCACCTACAATCACTACCTAAACATTGATTTGCGAAGTTAATTGAGCATTCATTTTTTTCCAATGACAATAAAAAAATTAGTTTCAAACAATTATTTAGTATTCTGATTACTTATAACGATTCCGATCTTTATAGTAAAGCTATTAACACATGAAAAATTCCAAAAAACATTAAGTCTTCCATAATAACTCAAACATACTAGTATATGCATACATTTCTTATGAAATTAATACGAAAACAGTTATTGAAATTCGTATTTGTAATTCTTAATAAATTCTAGTGTCCTTTCAGATTTAATATAGAACACGGCTCTTTTTAATGAAATTGAGTTTGACGTTTGAAATGAAACAGATGTAATTAGCTTTCCTTTCTTTTACGACAGAGTTTCTTTAACAGCCCCTTTCTGCATACATTTTTCAAAAAAAAATTGCATACATTTTTCAAAGCATGCATTATTTACGTAAAAAAATAAATAAGGCGATGAAAAATGGTGTTAATGCCTGTATTTGCATTATACTGAATTTTTAATTTAACTTAAGGCATAAAAAAGAGCGAGAAAGAGACAGCTAAAGGTCTATTTGTTATAAAAAAAAGTAAGATTAAGGATATGTTAGCATTCATATTTTCTTAATCATTACAGTCCCTTCAAGATTTGTAGTGATGTTTTCTCCTACTTGCATTTCTTTTTCAACGCGGAGAAGATAAATTGATTGTATTGCAGCAAAGAAAAAGTCGTTCGAACCAGGAAATGATTACCATTTACATCAAGGTTGTGAAGTTGAAGGAAATTTGGCTGGAGTCAGAAATTTTTTTTTTTTACTCCGACTCCTGTTAATTAAAAGTTAACTTCAACATGTTTAAAAAAAAGTTTTTCATGTTACTAAAATTAGTTAGACTAATATTTATAATTAAGTGAACAAAAATACTACTTAAAAGAACATAATGATAATTATGTAAATTATCAAAACTTATATTTATCACATTTGAGCTTACGTTTTATTAAACTATTAAAAAAAAAATTTGAAATCTTTAAAAATTGATATTAAGGGAATTATTAATGAGTTTTTCACTTAAAACTTCCAAAACAAAGTTTGAGCTAAATTAAAAAGGTACGCAAATGAATTGAATGAATAACTTATAATAGTTTTCTATCTCATGAATATTCGATGAAGAATCCTCCTGTGAGAAAATGCTAATAGATGTGGTAGTATAAGATATTCATATCTAGCTTTTCCTTGTTATGGTTTTACTCAATTTCAATAGTTTTTTGACGTGATTAGGTTACGCTTATTTTATCGGCATTTGAAATATATCAATAGTCAAGGATAAAAAGGAAAAGTGCCGAATTTAGACTTAATTTTATTAAAATTTGAACAACAAAATCACGAGCAGGATCCTGGAAGTTGAACATAAGGAAAAGTGTAAAGCTAAAGGACAAACGTTTAAAATAGTTGTATTTCATTGATTTAAATTCAGTTCAGTTCATTTTAGGTTACACTTCATCTTTGGTAGCTTATAGGTTCGACAGGTATACAGGAACTTCACTTTAACCGCTGCAGAAATTTCGGTATTTGAACGTACTATGTTGATTATACCACAATTTGTACAAATATATATTTTTTTAATTTATTTTTTCAACTATTATGCTATAATGAGTTGTAGTTTTAATTCAAATAACTCTAATCAAAAAAATAGAAATGGGTTATTTATAATTAATAACTACGTTCTAACATTAATAGTTTCCAAGGATTCTTTAAAAATTTTAATCGAATCTAAATCGGAGTTGAGCTCTCAGAAATGTTCTGTGCCGCAGTAGAACATTTCAACAATCCACTCCACAGCTCTGTGGTCACTACGGTCAATAAAGCAAATATAGTTAAAATGAATAAACTTAAAAATTATTGCCCGACCACAACCAACTGTTTATTTTTCTTCGTTTTTTTCATTTATTGAAAAGTAGTATCGTTATTCTTATCTAACCTCTTGTTGAAAATATTTTCACTTGGAATCGATTTATAAGTACTAATGATTTCTTTAATTTATAATTAATAACTGTATTAGTTAAACTAATAATTTCATTTATAATCTTTTACTAATATCCCATTTAGTAACAGTTTATTAATATCCCCCTTTATCTTTATTCATTTTCATTTCCTTCTGTACGCTGTAAGAAATTCCGGATAAAAATACGCATAAAGTATCAGCACTTAAAGTGCATCCTCCGTAAAATCCATATTTAGAATAAAATATTAAACCATAATTCTTACATTTATTTACTTAATTAGAATAATTTAGTGATTTTATGGTAATTTATTAATAAATATTGCGGAATATCATATTTTTTTGTTCCGTATCATGTTCCGGTAAAAATGGCTTTTACGGTAACAAGTCTTATACCAATGCCAGTACTTTTTACCGTAATTTTTACAATGTACGGCTGCGTTTTTCTGGTATTTTTATGCTAAAATATTTTTGAAAGGTTGATTTATGAAAGGAATAATTTAGAGCTAATTAACTACAATTAATTTGATTTTTAAGACCCAATTTTTTCTTTTATCTCAAGGTGGTTAGGATATTTTTCAAAATTTTACCCTACGGTAAAAAATAGGCCATAAATTTTATTTTATGTGCTTGGAAATATTTGAATTTATAGATTTAGTGTATTTAACTACAGATCCCAATGAATCTACAAGCTCCATGAGAAAGGATCAAATAAACGAACGCATATCGCATTAGAGAAAATATCTTCACTGCATTGGCCTCTCTTCTTAGCTCCAAGTTAATTTTTACTGTTATTAAATACAAAAAAAAAAAAAAAAAAAAAAAAAAAAAAAAAAAAACGGATTTAAAAACTGTTTTGTTCGGAAAACAGTACAAATTTAGATCGTAATGCGAAAAAAGAAAACTAAAAATAATAATAAATAAACATAGAAAAATTCCTTACAATTATATCTAAAAAAATATTATCTGAATGCAAAAAAATAAATAATCTTTAAAGAATCTCTATTTTTTAAAATTAAATTGAGGAAGTTAGCGTTAGATGGTCGTATTTTTTATCCGACCTATTTTTTTAAAGTTTACGGATGAGTACTTAAACCAATTAAAATTGGTTCAGCAACCATCCAAATTAATTTGGTACATCAGCCAACTGCTGCTTAACTCTTAATTGAACTGAAGGTTAAAAATATAGAACAGTTTTTTTTACGTGATAAGTTAAAAATAACAATCATTATTATGCAATTAAAAATAGTAATTTAAATTAAAAATAGTAATAATTATTTAAAAAAGTAATTTAAAAAATAGTTGCATTGTGTTAATATTTTTAAAGGGTAAAGATGATTTCAATTTTTGTATTTACAATAAATCAATTTTACTTTACAATAAACTTTCTCTCATGAATCCATAACAATATTGATACACCCCTAACTTTCTTCATAACAAATTAAGCTTTTATTTTATTCGTTGAAGCAATTTCAAACTTTAAAAAAACTTATTATGGTTTTTTTAGTAATACAAACGAATTTATTGAAAAAACCTTTTTTTATATCTTTTTATCCAACAATGATTTAAAAATATTCATAAAGTTATGTTATCATATTTAAGTAATGCACTGTTATAATGATTTTAATAATACTAAAGTTTTATTAATAATAAAAATTATTAAAAAGTTAATTAAGATGGTAATTCTTATAGAGTAAAAATAGTTGTATTGTGCTAGCTTAATGCTTTTCAATGGTTAAGATTACCTCAGTTTTGTTTCAATAAATGAATTTCGCATTAAAATAAACTTTCTCCAATGAATCTCTAATAATATGAATACACCTGTAACGTTTTCTTTAACAAATTGAAATAAAGAAACTTTTATTCTGTAACCATTTAATAAATAAACAATGTAATGGTAACATGTTTAAGTAATTTTCTTCTGAATTTTTTTTTAAAAATGAAAATGCAGTTTTAATAATAGAACCAAATTTATTATTAAAAAAAATAAAAAGCACTTACTTACAAATAAAATATTTTATGTATCTTTCCTCTAGGGTTCGAATTCCACAATCACGAATGATCTTTTTTATCACATCGTTTTTCATCTAATTTTGGTTTCAGTGCATACAGTTTCTATGCCGTTTGACATTGTTACCTTGTTACCTGTTATAAGTTAAATTGAATTTGGCGCTGCATAGCCACTTCCGACTCAGTGTTATTAAACGGAATATTCAATAAAACGTACCCTCTTGTTTAATTTCTAGTGTTTTCTGAATTTGCCTTTTTTAATAAATTTCTCTAATTTATTTAGAAATTCAACACTGCCGCCACTTCCGTGAAGGATATGAAAAGCCGGCCTTCAGATTCAGAGCTTCTGGAACTGTACTCCCTCTACAAACAAGCCACTTGCGGTGATTGCAGTGCAGGTATTCATATTGTATTGTATTCATATTAATCTATTGATCTATCACGAGAACTCCACCTAAATCAGACTCATGGACTGTATTCATTATGATCTACTGCCCGGCTATCAAGAGAACTCCTCTGGACATGAGACGCACGGGCTGCGTTCATAATGATCTACTGTCCGGCTATCAAGAGAACTCCATTCGACATGAGACTCACGGGTTAAATTTGAAAAAAACATTAAACTTGGAAAATTTTGTATTCGTTATGTATTCAAAAAGTAGAAAATAAACTTTGGGTAAGAAAAAGTTGCAAAAAAAAATTCTTTAGCGAGTTTTAGATAGAGGTCAAGATTTTCGAACACCGACGAAAAACAAAAAATCTTTTAGAGAAAAATTCTTTTCATAATTTTATAAAATAAATCAAAACATAAATTGATTTTCATAGAAAGTTAAATTTACTACAGTCAAAGTAAAAGCAATAAACAATGTGTGGCTGTTTGAAATTTCTTACTTAAGCAAGAATTGGGGTTTGTAATTTCGTCAAATTGTCGCCACGACGAATTGTGTGTATCACGAATTGTTGCTGAGACAGACCTTGCTAGCGGCGAATAGTGCCTACGGCGAATCGTCGCTGCAATTGTAGGCGATGAATTGTCCCACGGAGAATTGTGCTTTTTCAAATTCGACTTCTTGAGCCGCGATGGCTCAGGGAGCGTTCGCTTTCCAATGAGGCGAACCGGGTTCGAATCCAAGTAGATACGAATTCCGCATCCGGCTTGCACCGACCACAGAGCTAAGGTGAAATATCCTCAGTGGTAGACGGATCATGGGCTAGTTCTTTACCGTTAGGTGAATCATGAGAGGTTCTCGTGGTCTTCCTCTCTATGTAACGCAAATGCGGGTTAGCTCCATGAAAAAGTCCTCCACGAAGGCAAAATTTTTCCCAATATTCGATCCAGGAGTTCCCTTGTCTTCTGGATTGGGTTCAAAATTACAAGGCTACGGAGTTGAACATTAGTATTCGTAAGCCCATGAAATTGTGTCGACTGTTCAACGACGGTTATAAAAGATAAAATAAAAATTTAACTTCTTGAGCCGCGATGGCTCAGGGGATAGAGCACTCGCCTTCCAATGAGATGAACCGGGTTCGAATCTCAGCGATGGCTGATCGATACGAATTCCGCATCTGGCTTGCACCGACCACAGTGCTGCTATGAAATATCCTCAGTGGTAGACCGGTCATGAGTCGTCAGGCTAACCATGGGAGGCTTTCGTGGTTTTTCTCTCCATGTAAAGCAAATGTGGGTTAGTTCCTACACTTGATCCAGGAGTTCCCTTGCCTTCTGGATTGGGTTCAAAATTGCAAGGTTACGAAGTTGAACATTAGTAGTCGAAAACTCAAAAATTGGGTTGCCTCTTCAACGACAGTTCAAAAAAAAAAAAAAAAAAAAAAACTCGACTTCTTACGACGAATCCAATTTCTGCATAAAAAGAATACTCACTCTAAATAAATAAAATAAACAGCAATCACTAAAAAAAATTTTTTTCATTCTTATTTTAACAATTATTCTTTACTATTAGTTAGTTATAAATTTAAAACATAATTGGCATAGGAAGAGAATATAGTAAATAGCAAAAACAAGTTTAATTTTGTGAAGCATTGCGAAAACATACTGGAAAGGAAGAAAATAAAAACTTTTTTTACAGACAACCTGTTAAGTAAATAAATCATTAACTCGACCTCGGCGAGCTTCCTTTCATGTTTTTTTTTCATAATTAATTCATTGTTATTCAGTTCTGATAAGGAAACTTGAATCACATGAGATGCCCTAACAATATTTGTTATTTATATTTATATGTAGTTAAATGTATTTCATCATAGTTGTTATGAAGGTTATTTATACAGTATATAATATACTGCTTAAATAAAGAAAATGTTTTTATTTAAGAATATAATTCTCAATTATGCTAGGTTTAAGCATTTCTTCTTCTTAAAATGATTTCATGTGTATGAGCTAATTGGAGTACGGAAACTCTTGATAATCCGTTTTGTAGTTTACTAATGTTTTATACAGAAATAAACTCTTGCGTCTGTAAAATCCTTTAACAAATACCCCTAGTATTTTGTTTTCAAGGTATTCTGTCTCGTGGTATTTAGTACTTGCGAGATGCTGCCCATGAAGTTTTTTTGCACACGTGATGATCAGGGTGACCTGATGAGATTTTGCCCACATAAGATTCGTTCCCGAACAATTTTGTCTCTGTTAATTTAGATCATTTGGTCAGTACGAAATTCTGTGCCATATTTTATCCGCATACGATTCTATTCAACGATATTTTGATCCCGTGAGAGTCTGAACCAGCGATATTTTACAAGATACTGCCCTGCTATATTTTCTGTCTTGGGATACTGGAATCCAGCCGGTTTTTCTTTCTTTTTATATATTTGAATCTCTCATTCTTTTGCAATGTCAAAGGATTGTTTGTAACACTATAAAATGCATTTAAACATATAATTTTATTTTACACGATATTTACGATTTTATGGATGACACTGAGGAGCAAATTTTTTGTTGCATTTATACCAGTACGTACTTGATGTTACCTAATTCGAGTTTGGGGACTTCAAAGCCGAAATTTGTTCTGATTACTACAGATTTTTTTAAAATGATAATTTCAGTTATGTGTTGTTTATAAACTTGTGCTTTCGGAAAAAAATAAGTTTATACAGATATTTATACGCTTAGCAGCTTTAAAAATAAATAAATAAATAAATAAAATAACACTTAAAGTAACAAACATGACCTTGACGTATCGCCTCACAAACTTAAATCTATTATCTTCTTTTCCGTACCATTCCCTACGTAGCAGAGAAGTGGGAACACTTAGTATTCACTCCAATGACTTTTTTAAAATTCTTGATTAGGAGTATGTTATTAGATTACATTATAACTAAAAGGAAAAAGGAAGTAAATTGCAGATTTGATGAAAGCAGAAAAAAAGGAAAGTTGTAAAAGGAAGTAGATTGCAGATTTGAAATCAGCGGCGTGAAAATATCAAAGAACTGTTCAAACTTCTCATGCAGCAGGGAAAAAATGGTTCTCCAGTGTTATCCATGAAACTCGCGTAAATTGTGGCTCAGGAGATAGAGCGTTTGCCTTATATCGAGGTGAATGGGTTCGAATTCCAGCGATGGCTATTCGATACGAATTCCGCACCCGGCTCGCACCAGCCACAGTGCTGACGTAAAATATCCTCTGTGGTAGACGGATGGGTTGGAGTCCCCTTACCGTCTGGCTAACCATGGGAAGTTTTCGTGGTTTCCCTCTCCATGTAACGCAAAAGCAGGTTAATTCCATCAAGAAACCTCCACGATGGCAAATTTCTCCTAATACTTGATCCAGGAGTTCCCTTGTCTTGCTGATTTAGGTCGTAAACTCAAAATTGGGTCGGCTGTTCCACGACGTTTATAAAATAAAAATAACAAAATGTAGGTTGCCCCGCTACTCAATTTCATAAATAGGCTGGAGTCTACTCTATTAAAAAATGTATTATTTAGAGGTTTTTTTTTACTGCAAATAAAAAAAAATATCTTGCATACTTTAAATAAAAATATTCGAAACCATGCCAATAATAAAAAGTTTTTTTAGCGTGTCATATTTTTAATATTTATCTTCATTTTAATTTTTTGCAGACAAACCAGGTGCGCTTGATCTGAAGGGCAAAGCTAAATGGGAAGCTTGGACAGGTAGAAAAGGTAATTATTTTTTTTCACTATCTTTATTTTAAACCTGCATAATCAAAATATGGGGGGAGGGGGGCTCCCAAAGAGTACCAGTCGGTGTGGAATTTAGTGTTGACAGACTGGCTACACTGTACCTGAAAGGGTTAAAGCGCCGATTGTGAAATAAAGTCAATATACGCTTCATATAAAAGCATGTGGGAGCTAATGCTCTATAACAGTGATTCCAAACCTTTTTTTAGCCTATCTCTCCCCCTCGTAAATGTTAATTGCCAACTTCTATTTCTCTCTCTTTTTTTGTGCTCAATTTGACGCTATAGGTCTCAATAATACTAAATTGAAGAAGAAGAAAAAAATTTAAAATGTAATTTTTTACGTTTTTTCTTTCTTTATTTTTTCAAACAGAACAGATAGGGAAAATAATTAAAACAGGGATAATTTTTTTTAAATTGAAAGCATTGATAAACTCTATTGTCCATTTTTGACCTTGTGCTTTCAATTAAAGCATGAATGTTAGTCAGAAGTCCGCTTTCAGCAACCTTTTTTTTTTCCTTTTCTTTCTGAGAGGATCTTAAGACAGATCTTTGTTCAACCCAAAGTATGATGAGCAAAGTTCAGAAACTTTATTTTATTTATTTTATAATTATTTATTTTTTAATTCGTAATTCTTTGTATGAAGTTTGAACGATTGGTTTCGTATACATTTTCGATTTCAATATTTGTTAGCTTTTTATCATTGTTTTCAATTCAATACTCATCCCCCCCTCTGAGGATCATAACCCCATTGAGGGGAGAAATCAACCCTAATTCAGGAACCCCTGCTCTATAATGGTCTCGATGCGATAATTATATAAGTTTAACTTCGTTAGAAATTGTGTATTTTGGTTAAACTTGTGTAATATTTTTACTCGAAACCACAGTAATGATACACATCAAAATTTTAATAGCATGTTTTCGCTTGTTTCCATGGTAACAAAATGAATACTGAGAGGATTCAAATTCTATTGACTAGTAAACAAAATAAAAGTATTTGGGTGTCTACGTCAATCAATACAAATAAACATTAGAAAGAAACGCAAATAAAAAAGAAAATTAAAATGAAGAACATTTAAATTTTTTAAAATAACGTTGGTATAGCTATGTTGTCATGCTACAAAAGTTTATTGCAAATATCCTATTATGTTTCTCAGTATAGAGGAATTACATATTTTAAAGCTTTACATATCATATTCAAATTACGGCAATTAAAACCATAAGCCTTTCTAAATTAAGTCTAGTAACATCACTAATACAAAATTCGATTCAACGATTTGAAAAAATTAATTGTTTTAAATTTATACATATAGTAAAAACAAACTAACTATACACACACACACACTAAACGCAAAAAGGATAAAAAGAAAGAAGAGAAAAATGAAAAAAAACAAAGAAAATTAATAAGTTTTCCTTACTGCGCATAAGCTGATAGTATGTAGAATTTATAAAATAAGTTCAAAATATAGAGAAAACAGGGAAAAAATTTCAGAATAATGAAAAGAAAAGAATAAAATTATTAAAATTAAATAAATAAAATACACACACAATAAAAAATAATAATTTTCTTCTTCTCTTTTCATTATTCTGTAATTTTTTCCTCGATTTCTCTACATTTTGTGGCGCGTTCTCACTGAAGTATAGAAGCGCGTTTGACTTGTTAGTTACCTAGAATTGGTCCGAAATTGGGTGTGCTCAAAGTAATACTATTATACTGGATAATTCTAAGTTTGTATTTAATAAAGTCGAATTTTGATTAAAAAATTTAGAGAAATTATTAACATTTAATGAAAACCTAATTTTATTTAAAAAAAATTCTTTATTAAATTTTAGATTTTTAGTTACGGATTTGCCCAAATTGGATTTGTATATGGTAAAAATATAAACTTAGTAAACAAGGACATTTTTAATAAATTTATTGATAGTTATAACCTACAATTAACTCAATGATTTTATATAGAATTTAATTACATTAGTTGGATATTCATTGTTTTTTTAATCAAATTTGGAAGAGTTCGTCTATTTGTTTTTTCGATAAATTAACATTACTACTTATTCTTTTAATTTTATTTGATTAAAAATGGTATTTAAATAAATGTTTTTAGAAGCATTAGAATTCCATGTAATTAGCTTATTTATTTTAAATTTAAAATAACTTCTTTTATCGTCTAAATCAACAATGCAGATATTTTATTCTTCGTTATCCCTTAAATCCAAAAAATTGAAATTAATATTATCGCCTTATATATAATATTATGTAAGAAGCAATGAAGTGTATATATATAATTATAAATTTTTTAATTAAATATGATATTATAAATTTTATTTTTTCTTTACTTTGATTTTCGGCTTTTTAATACGTTTTTTTTTTCAAATAAATATGTATGAAAAAAAATTTAAAAAATGTTTTATTTTAATAATTTTGTTTCTTCTCTTTTCATTAATCTTTATTATTTTCCATGTTTATTTATTATGTTTTCTTTATATTCTTTGACCTTAAAAGTTTAAAAATAATTTACTATCACCTATTGTAGATAAGTAATATCTCGAAGTTTTAAAACAAGAATTTTTACGTCATTTGTTTCGATGTAATAAATAATAAAACGAATTTTTTTTTATTGCAGGCATGGCTCAAGATGCAGCCAAAGAGGCCTACGTAACACTGGCAAATACCCTCATCACCAAATATTGAGCTTAACTTTTCACGTATCATTTCCTGTCTTTTTCTAAAAAAAACATAGATAAAAGAATTTCAAGTGTATCCACATATCTTATTTTATATGTCACTGTTGTAAATTTTTAAGCTCTCAAGATATTTATTGTAATCCTCGTTTAAATAGCTGCAATTTTGTTCCAACCTATTTCATTTATTAGCGTTTTTCCTATTCATGATACGTATTCCATTTTTTTTTTAATGTTCTTGACTCTGATTGGTTCTTCAGATGTCAGCTTTAAGTATTATACATCCGTTCCTATGTGAGAGGTTTGTATACCAGTCGTTATTTTGTACTGAAAGATAATAAAACTGGTTTAAAAAAAAGAATGTCTGTTTTAACTTTTCACTTTTTTAAACAACTTTTTTTTTCATAGCTGTCGCTGGATTTAGCCGGGCCTCATGGACAGTATAATATATGTATTTAACTTACAATTTTAACTTCAATTAACAATTCGAATTACTTTCAAATTAAAATAAAATTAATAAAAGAAATTATTTATTTGAAAATTATTTATCTCTCATTTAACGGTATTCTTATTTTATTGGTTCACCATTTTTTTATTCTGTTCGCTGTGGCTTTGGAAACCAATAATTTAACCATCGGTTTCGATGCACTTTATTTCTTTGAAGGAATAAAAAGGCATGAAGTACTAGGCAAAATCGCTAATATTCTATAATTCCAAGCATTTCTTAAATATTCGCTGTCGAGAAAGGCGTGAAGTTTAAAAGAACAAAGTCGTAAAAATCGGCTTAGAATGACGAACTGGCTCGTGTAAACATGAATAAATATTTCTCAATTACTCGTGCTTAAATAAGCCAATAAACTATTTTGAACATGGGCGTTAATTAAGTTCTCCAGCAAAATTTGTCTCCTAAAAACAAAGAAGTAGTTTTTAATAACTACATTTAAGAAAAAAGTAGTCGTAGTTAACTACAAAAATGATGTAGTTTTTTCGACCACCGCTAAATATTTAATTCTACTGTTGAATAACATTCTTAATATTTAATAAATAAAAACTTCTAGCATAAGCTGCCTACTTTTACGAAATTATTTTGCAAGATTTTATTTTTAAAGTGGCAGACTTCGTTTTACTTTTTCTATCTTCATGTAACTTAAATTTAAAATTATTTTTTCCTTCACAGCATATTAAACGTATACACCACTATATACTTATATATTACATACATGTATAATAATAACAGATCGCTGGGTTAATGTTCTTACAAAATTTAAAGCAATACTTTTGCCTACAATTGTAATTCAAGTGCACTATCACTTGTGAAAATCAACTTTGGAAAGAAAGTAAGTTAGCAGGTAAACTACTTTCCTGCTTCCTTTCCCCCACGGCTAAAGAGAATAGAAGGGCTAGTTCACTCCGCTCTTAGAGCTGAAGCTACGATTTCCCTCCTCATGACGTCACTGTGTCCACAGATCTCGGAGATCGCAAGCAAAGATGTTATGATAACTTTGCATCTTTCTCTCTGTAAAAATAAGTTAGACTTTTTCTGGTTATTAGCTTTCAAACTTTACGTAATTAACACATTATTTCCATAGTTTAAAAAAACTTTCTTGGCCATTATATTATAAAAATATCATTTTAAACTTATAAAAATGTTTTACTAGTTAGCGAAAATGACACTATAAATACTTTATTTTAAAAAGTTCAGTTTTAACTTTAATTATTAAGAAAAATGAAAGCATATATCGACACTTTTTTTATCTACATATTCTTTTATAACAATAAGTTGAGTTAAATTTAGAATCCCTGATTTTAAAATATGTCGTTAATAGCAATTTGTTCATACTTAATCATTAGGAAACATCAACCTAAAAAGCTAATTACTGAAACAAAATAATAATTTAGGTTCATAATGACATTAGAAATTTTACAACGGTTTATAGATAGTTAAATTTACGATGATATAATTTATAGATATTTAAATTTAAGAGAATATAATTTTTAAAAAAAAATCATAAGTATTTAGAATAACTACATTTAAAAATATGTTATGAAATTAGGAGAATTCCAACTATATACCATATATTTTATTTATACTTTTTATTTACATTTTCTTTGACTTTATCAATTTTTTTCACCTGTCTTTCTTTTTGAAGTAACGAGGCGGTTTCTATTCAGATAATGAATTTTTATAAAAGTTCTTAATGACAGAATAAACGTATTGCTGTTTTATATTAACTGTGTCATTTCGGAATCCATTCTTTCATAGTTGTTCATTTACTTTAGGAAACACGCGGAAAATTACATTGTTTCCTTTTGTTCTTCTATCAGAATTTTTGCAAGTTGCAATCGCGCAAACTGGCATTTCGATAATAGTTTTAAATTCTCGTAAATTCATTGCAAAAACTGAGGAAAGTCATTATAAAATATAACAAATGTCTTAGAATATGTCACAAAAATAAATGCTCCAATATTAGTTAGAGCTAGTAATCCGAACGCTTTGTTCTTGAAGTAAAAGTGCGAGCTTTGCGCCAAAGTGACGTCACTAGAGAAAATCGGAGGATCGGCGCGGCGAGAGTTTCCTCAAAGGAGGGAACCAGCCCTTCTATTCTCTTTAGCCCTGCCTTTCCCCTAAGGTCCTCTCTTATTTAGTTAAAATGTTCTTAGATATTTTAGAAAGCAGACAGTTGAAATTAATTTTCTTTCTTTAAGTTTACACATGTTTCGCATGTTTGCCAACTTCTACTCATGGTAGCAACACTCGTCGTTTTATGTGTAAATCTTGATTTAATTATTACTTTATGATCACTTTTTAAAATCTGTCCCAGCTATATCGTACCAGTTGGCAGCTAAGCACAGAGGGCCTGATCTAGAAATGTGGGAGGCCTAAGCACAGAACTTTAAACTAAAATTTACATGCTGTTTAGTTATGACGTGTTTTTAAATTATTTATAACACTAGTAAATTACGATATATTAGTAAATTTAAGCTTACATTTGTTTCAATTTTTGCAAAATCATAACTCTAATAGACAATTCTTAAGGAAAAACACAAAAAGGAAATATTTGTAACATTCAGGGGGCCCTCAGAAATCTGGAGGACATTGGCCTGGGCCTCTCAGGCCTAATGATAAATCAGGCACTGTATGCACATGCGATATGAAGCAAAGTAATAGTTTTGAGCAAGTAAAAATAATTTAAGACATTTAACCTTCTTTTTTTGGAATTTTGTTTTAGAATCTAAAAAAAAAAAAAAAGGAATAAAGGATAAGTAATAATTTAGATAACTATTTAGTAATTTTTGAGGCCTCTCTCAGAAATCATGGGTCATCCATTCCCATTGGTCAAAGGTGGTAAGGAGACCCTGGCGGACCCCTTACAAACTCATTTACATTCTCGTTCTAAATGTATTTTTCTATCAGTTATATTTAATAGTTGAAATAAAGAAAGAGTGGAAATAGGAAGAAGAAATTTACGTCGTTTTGAAAATAGAACATTAAAACTTATTACATGATTATAAGGAATTTCTGAGAACTTAGCGTTTAGATATTTTTCAATCCGTTATACATAACAGTTAATTTTAAAGGAGAAAAAAGACGCTTGTTTGAAAATTGGGGATCTTTTGTTTCACGAAATTGCATCTGAGATCACTAGGTCGAATCCTGAAACATTACGTGACACCAGCATAAACAATACTTTAGCAAAATCTGCACCTGGAACATGAAGTATACACAAATGATGCGTTACACGCGCCATTTTAAACTGTATTCTTTTGTTCCAAATACGTAAAACTAAAATAAGTGGACAAGCAATTATCAACGCTTGGCTACAGATGCATTTTCCCGCGAGAATCTAACACGGCGTTAGCCATGCGTAACAGATGATGCGCAAATGAGCTTTTTTGCCTAATGATTCATCTTATTGTGGTTTTTTTTCCCCTTTGTCGTTCTCTATGGAATAAATTTGATTAAATTTTGAATAAAGTTTATGAATTCTATATTGTTGGACTTTCTTATTCCCAGACAGCGGAATACATAGACTTGTTCTCCCCCTGCAAGTTATGGTTAAAAAATTTTTTTTTATATGAAATAAGAGCACAAAAATCCAATTTTCAAATCCATCACTTGGCATCCATCGGCATTTCCAACCATACTTTTGAATTAAATGGAATAATACAGCCTTTTACTTCTTAACGAGCTTAAGTCTCTTTTTAAATGCATCACATGGCATCCATCGGCATTTCAAACCATACTTTTGAATTAAATGGAAAAATACAGCCATAAGTCTCTTTTCAAATCCATCACATGGCATCTATCGGCATTTCAAACCATACTTTTGAATTAAATTTTTGAATTTGTACAGATTCAAGATTTTATAATTATTAAGTTGTGAGAGCATATGTGAACAAACAAAATAATCAAGCAAGTTCAGATCGGGGGAGTTGAGAGGCCATTTATCCTTCGACAAAATGTCAGCTAAATATTTGCTGCACCATTCCTGAACCACACCTGCAGTATGAGAAGGAGCACTATCTTGTTGGAAGCAGAAATATTTTACCCCATACGTACTCTGGACAGTTGGGAATAAAACTTTTTTCCAAAACCTTAGTTTAAAAATGTTGTGCATTGATTTTTACTTTTTTTTCAATAAAAAATAACTGGATATATATATATGGATATATATATATTATTTTATATATATATGGCCACTTCTCAAAAGGTGGAAACAATAATATGTATTAACAACAGCTAATTTTTAATTCTATTGATATTTAAGTTAGATGCACTAAATCGTCACTAATTATGTAATATACGTTTCCATTTAAATAAATGCAACGTTAGTAAAATAATTTTTTTCATTGAATTTTAGGACATCAGATTATCTTAGCAATAAACAACAAATACCTTAAACAATATATTTATGGGAAAAATTGCAGGCGTTGCAAACGTTACACAATTTGGCCAATACAATATTTCATATGTAAAAAAATGGCATTTTGTTGCAGAAATATTTCACAGAAACATTAGAAAATACTTAAATGTTCGTAAAATTAACCAAAAGGATGGGTTGAAAAAGTGTACTGAATATACTTTAATCTAATTAGTGCATTATTTTAAGATAAAACTTAGATGCATTGCATGCAAAACTGGAGATCAGTAAACGGAATATCACAATATGTCCAGCAAAAACTATTTAAAGACAAAACTATTTTGCGTTTTTGAAATTAGGATAGAATAATATCACCATTCAGCAATAAAAAATAATAAAAAATTTGGGGGTCAGAAATTCGAAGAAAAAAAAAATCCGACAGCGAAACTTTTTTTTAAAAAAATGAATTTTTAAGGTATTTAATAGAAATTGCCTTTAATAATTTATGTTAAATTCTGTGATAAAAGTATTTATTGTGAATTAAATTCAAACGTAATTGTTAAAAAGGGATTAAAGCTTAGATCTGTGTTATACTCCCACCTTTCTGAAAACTTCTTATTTTCAGTGAGCAAAATATAAAAAATTGGGGCTAAACTGCACTTTTTAGATATGGCAAGAATGCATGAAGATTGAAGCAGCAAGAAAGTCTTTTGAGAAAAGCCTATGCTAAAAAGACATCAGGGTAGACTGTGCTGAGAATGATGTAAAAAATTCTTAGGGTTAAGCCCTAGAGAGTAGTCGCTAAATGTAGAAATCACAAGAGAAGGCCAGGGCCCACCCCTGAATCCTGTTTTATGTCATCTCTCACCATTTTCTGGAACCCAGGACATTACCAGGAATTAAAGAAATACATAATTTTACAATGGGAATCAGCATGAATGATGCTGGCAGCAAAATCCATCAATGGATTTAAAAATAATTTTACATAAAAGGAACAATTATGTAAGCATACATTTTAAGGCAAAATGTAAAAGAAATGAAAGTAAGTGAGATATGGTTTATTTATAGTGAATATAAAACAATGGCCCAGATTATATTTGTTCAAGAACAGAAATATAAAAACAATTCAAAAACACATTCATGTACAAATATAACAATCATATAAACTTTAAATTTTCCTTTTTTTTTATAGAAAAAAAAAACAAAGATCACATCAGGAGAAAGACTTAAGATGGCACGGTAACAAGTAAAAAAAATCAATGCATTTAAATCAGCAACAAAACGTACAGTCAAAACAATTTATACAACATATTATGCACTTTTTTTATTAAAAGTATGTTGCATATTGTAAAAGGAACAGGATAGCCACAAACACTCGGGAAGAAAAAAATTCTTTGACTTTTTTAGGCAGATTTCCTTTTTAAATTTCCTTGATTTTTCAATCAATAAATTTAATTTCATTATTAATTTCTCAGCAGAGACTTTTTTTATACAGAAAACATATTACAGAATATTTATGAATCATTAAAATTAAAAATAAATAGTTTAAAAAAATTATTGCGAGACCATTTTCTTTGGAGGAAAAATTGGATTTTTAAGAGTATCAAACTTAAATTAATTCATTCTTCCTGACTTTTAAGGTATTTAAATTTCTGACATTTCCCTGATTTTTCCACATTGATAAAATTACCCGATTTTTCCAGATTGTTAAAATTTACTGATTTTTCCACATAAATAAAATTCCCTGATTTTTTCCACATTAATGAAATTACCTGTTTTTTTTTCTTCAGAATGATAAAATTCCCTGATTTTTTTCTACAGTGATAAAATTTCTTCATATTTCCCTGATTTTTTATAGATTAATAAAATTCCCTGCTCTGTGGCCACCTTCAAAGTGTCAATCGCCAATCGACATCGTGCTGAACTTTCTAATTACAAAAAGTTTCTTATATCAAAAAGATTAAGTCTGTTTTGAATTAATTGTTAAGTTATAAATTATCAAGAACTATCACTTTTATCTAGGATATGCTGCCAATTTTATCTTGAAGAAGTAAATCACTGTCTGAAAATGGTTGCATTAAGTTAAGACACTTTTATCTTTAATTGGAAACTCCAACAAGTGTAGTTAAAAAGATTATTTATTAGATGAAAGATTCTTTTGAATTTGAAAAGTTATTAGAATAAAACTCTATTTTAATTTATTTTTGTTTTAAGTTTTTTTTAGTAAGAAATTCCAAATGATTCGGTAAATATCTTTTAAGATGACAATATATTTGCTGGATTAGAACACAAATAAGGAATCATATTAAAATTTGGCTTTTAAATATTTTAAGTGATTTCTACAACTATATTTGTTATCACACACTGAGCAATATTCTTGAAATTGCAATATTCTTGAATCTATTATCTACAAAAAAAAAAAAAAAAAAAAAATCCAACTTGATTGGCAAATAACACTAGTTGTAGCAAAATAAAATTCTTTTTCCGTGTCATCACACAAAAAATTCATATATAAAGATTGGAAATGACTAGATTGTTATATTCTTTTCTTTCATATGTAAACAAGAAAATAAATTAAAAAATTTCAAAATAAAACAAAATCAACAATAGCTTACAAAACTATCAAAAGTCACATTATAATTTATGATTAACAAATTAGTAAGGTTAAAATTATGTAGCATAGATGCGTATTTATATAATAAACAAGCAGCCACCATTGTTAAATATGAAAATACAGTGCACAAAAAAACTCAACTTATTTACTGATCGTATTGTCATGCACTAAGATGCAATTTTAATGATTTAAGAGTCCAACCTTAAATATGCTAATTAATGTATATGATACTTAAAATTTCAAAACCAGGCAAAATAATCTATTTTCTCAGAATAAACATATCTTTCTCAATAGATTTAGATTTAAATCTAACTAAAATTTAGATTAAAATATGGGGTGTAGTACAGTCAGTGACCAGTAGTAATATCTTTTTTTAAAAAAAATGTGGCCACTTTTCCAAAAATTAAATATTCTAAACTATTAAAAAAAAATATTGATACCATTAATTTAAAGCATTTCTCAAAACATGGTAAATACTGCAGGATTCATTTTTAAAAATGAAGAACTATTTTCCAGTCCTCTTCAAATATGTATTGTAGATAACATTTCAATTATT
Organism: Parasteatoda tepidariorum; assembly: GCF_982258835.1. Lineage (NCBI taxonomy): Eukaryota > Metazoa > Arthropoda > Arachnida > Araneae > Theridiidae > Parasteatoda > Parasteatoda tepidariorum. Next base: position 89,355,597 of record NC_141763.1, on the reverse strand, counting down.
AAAATTTACAGTTAAAATCATCGAATCAATAATATATGTTAATTAATGTATGTAAACAAATAATGTATGTGAATATGTTAATTTTAACAACAACAAAAATTTTCGTCTAAAAACTTAAAATCTATTAGTTACAATAATTCTAAACCTGAAATAATTGTAATCACAATAATGAAATTATATTAATCAGATTATTTTTAAATATTATTGGTCAAAAATTTAAATTATAAAGGCATATAAAATTAACTTTAACTCTAATGAAACTTTTGACAACCAAATCCAATCCCCCTGAAATTTTGAACTAGTGCAAAATAACCTGAACATTTTGGAGATGATAACCGCTTTTCCAAGTAATAAATAATATAAGAGAAATTGAAAGTATTTGAGGTTTCTGTTAATTTAGACCTATATTCGTAAAGTTAAAGTTTTTTCCTAAAATTTTTTTTTTTAAAAAACTAATATACTCAAGTACTAATATACTTGAGTATAGACACTTGTATCATTAAAGACACATTGTAGTATAAGAAAATCTAATCAGTAAATAAAAAAATATTGAGATTTTTATTTTAGGCACTGTAAAAATTGTTAAGAATTCTCAGACAGAAATTTAAAATAAACAAAAAACAGTTACATTTTGGCTTCTAAATTCTGTAATCAAAATTAAATAAATGGAGTACTAAAATATGCTTATAGACCTTATAATTCTATCCATAGTAGTATTAAAATATTTCAAAGATTTATTTTAACAAACTTTCCTTAACCTATAACTAAATTAGGTAATAATTACTTTTAGAAAGCAGGAAAAAAAAATTATATCAAATAAAGCATAAAAAACAAGTCCTCTCTTTAACACAACTGTTACAAAACATGCTTGTAATAAAACACAGAATTCCAAGCCAGATAAAAATTAAAAACAATAATTCAATATGAAGACCATATTTCTGAAGAAAAAAAACTTAAAAATTAAAGGAAGACGTTTAGTAAATTTCAAACGAAATAAAACTTATATAAGATATATTTTTTTCTCCCTTTTGAAAACCACTTTCTCCCTCTTAAGACTTCACACCACACGGTAAATCACAACTAAACCTAGATTGTTGGGGTTTTCAATACGTAACTAAAAACATTTCTTCGTTTAACTCTTTCTACATATTTACTAAGGTCCAGATTTTGATGACATTCACATTTTTTACTATTTTATAGAAGCCTTTTGAAATTTGTTTCCATTTCAGGGAATTTTTTTATATTGTGGACTATTTTATAAGTTCCTTTTTTTTTTTTTTTGCATTGAGCAATTTTTCGTACTTTTGCTTCTTATATCTCAATTCTAAAACCTTGCTTTCCTCTTTTAATATTTATTTTGACTCAGTTTTAGCATGCATATTTTAATACAATTAAGTGTAAATTCTGGTAAGAAATACTGTTTCATACAAAATACTTTCTTAGTTACACAAGAATTTTTTTCGATTTTAAAGTCATTATTTTGCTATTCTTAAGGTTATTTTTAGGTCATCAAAACCTATCTTTAGAAACAAATTTTTTTTTTTTTAAAAACTTCCAACGTTCTTGGAAAAGGGCAAAAGGGTAGGTAGATACTTTATTTATGTCCCACTAAAGCTGCGCAATGGGCTATTGGCAACTGCCTGGGAAACATCTCTGAGGATGATCTGAAGACATGTTTCACAATTTTAATCCTCTGCAAAGGGGATGCTATTCCCGCTTTGAGTACTTTATGGTAGAACAGTTTCACGGGGACCGATACTGCGCACCCTTTAATCTCTATGCAGGCTGGTTAAAGTGGTCACCTACCCACTTACTGACCTTAGAGCAAAAGGGATAAGAGTTTGAAATAATTATAACACTTCCAACACCGAGAACCATCATGTATATAAATTTATGGATGCAACTCAAACAAAACCTTGCTAACAATTCGCTAATAAGCTGGCAATATTTAAATTGCATCCAATTCTGACCACAAAAACAAATTGAATAAATAAGAATCAGGGCCTTTAATGTGATATCTGAACCACAAAATCACTTCAAATAGATGATGTTCTATAGAATATACAGTTTAAATACTATAAACATGATATCACAAGTATATTAATTCAATGCCATATGATCAGTGAAAGGAGTTAAATGATAAGTGAAATATATCTATTTAAGGCATAGAATGCAGTAAAAAATGTCTAGAACTAGTAGTTATTATTACTAAAAATAACAATCTAATGACAAAGACTGCTCATAAAGTGAAAGTTAAATATAAGGTATTGTTCATATTTAGTAAAGACTTTACATAAAGTAAAGATATCTTCTTTGCAATCACAATCAAACAAATTGTCAAAACAAAAAAATAAGTAATAAACATACTATTTAACCAATTGTAATACCAGGCTAATTTAGCCATAATAATTTATTTAAGCTGTCAGAATATTATGATAATTTCTCAAATATTTCATAAAATTTTTCTTTTTCCTAAATACTTTTAAGGTGCAGGGCATTTGAAAATTCTTATCTTAATCAAATTGCACTACATTTTATTAAAAAAATAAATTTTTTCATTGTTTAAATTAAAATCCTTTATAAAAAAACTTACAAAAATATAAATCATATATTAAAACCAATACCAATTTTTTTGAGCAATATAAATTTTCACACGATATTGCAACTGATATTATAAAATATCCAAATAAAAATATTTCATGTCTCACATAAAATATGTCAAAAATATATTCTAAGCTTTGCTGAGATCAAATTGCAATTGCAGTAACAAAATGCAAAAGTTTATAAAGCAAGTCATCATAACAAACTTGTTAATAAACATACTTATACTGTTAACAGTTACATGCTTCTCAACTGTTATTACACTTTATGCTAAAAACTGACCTATATATTATATCTGCAAGTAAACAAATATAGATAATCTTCACCAAATATGTAGTGAAATTTCACATAAAAATTTTTTTTAATGACAATTAATTAAATATTTCATTGACAGTCAAGAATTTAAAAGTAAAAAATGACTTAATACAATTTCTAGAAGTTTTAATTTTAAATTTGCAACCATAATAGTTATAAATAAAATTTTTAGTTAACAATCTATAGCATTGTTTAAACTGCTATAAAACTTTAAAATATCAAAGAAGCATAAATAAACCAGCTGAAATGTCCATTCGTTATTTAGATGAAATAAGGGTTGAATAACCTGTGAGGCCCACTAGCTAAATGGAAGCAGCAAAATTCAAGGTGATCAAATATTTAAAATTTTCTACAATTCCTTTTTTTAAAAAAAAAAAAAAAAAATCTTTGGCCATAATGTGTTTAAAAAAAAAGTTGTCTTGCTTAAATTTAAAATTGTTATACAATAAATAACATGTATTTTATGCCTATAACTTTTTTTTATTAAAGATAAAATTTTGAATGTTAATTTATTGTAGATAATACATAGACTTCGTCAAATTTTTAAGATTTATTGCTTTTAATAAATCAATAAAAAATTAAGATTTTATCAATTGATACAAAAGCTATAAATTCATAGTGACCCTTGACACCTCTAGTTTAAATAGATGTCCACAAAGAAGTGGATTATAAAATAAATATAAAATTTTAGGAATTCTTATAAAACTTCTCTAGCAATTGAAATGAATAAAATTTAAATATAGATATAACATTATAAAAATTACTTTAATTAATAACTTTTACAATTCATCATAAAAAATATGTAAAAAAACAAAATTCAATCCTTTTCCTAAAAAAATGTTAAACGATGATTGAAAAATGGGAGCTTTTTATAAATTACAATACTATAACTTGTAATGTTACTTAAATATATAACTATATGATAGATTTAAACTTTGGTGAAAATGTGCACACAACCACAACACACACAAAAAAAAAAATCTCTCTTAAACACTAACTAAAACAAGATAGCAACTAAAGTAGTCGAGATCCCCAGTTTTAAAAAAAAATCTGAAGAATTTTTATTAGCAACAGATGTCATCACTTTAAACTAGGGATATCAGAGTCATCAAGCAATTCAAAATCTTCTAGTTCGTCTTCTAAATCGGAAGATAACTTGCGAGTTTCTTTTCTTTTAGAAGACTTTTCTTGTGCAGTGGTGTCTTTTGTGCACAGTTGATCACTCGATGGCTTTTGTTCTTGTGCATCGCTGAAAGAGAGGCCTTCCGTGAAGGCGGCTTCGCTTTCCGATTCAGAACTGTCTTTAAAGTGTGAGGGGTTAAAATGAATTTCAATTTTTTCTGATTCTACTTGAGGCACGATGTCCGAAATATCTTCATCAATGTCGCTTTCTCCTTCTTCTTCGACACTTGGGAATGCCCCAAGTCCTTGATAGAGGGAAAAGTCATCACCTACATTTTGCAAAAATTAAAAGAAATAAATACATTATTTTCTGTCTAACTTGCAATTTAAATTTCAACAAAAATAATAGTTTTTGATTTATGTGATTAGCTGAATCAAACGCCTTTCTTTATTGAGCATCCTATTCCTGAAAGCGAATCACAAATTGCAGGTTTAATTATCAGGGGAATTTAATAATTCCTAAATGCCTCATGTATTTGTTTAGCTAATTGACAAACACGGTTGGGAAAAATAGCCGATATTTATTTACAACACAGTTTCAGTAGAGAATTTATAGTAGAAAAAATGCATTGCAAAATTTCCCCCAAAAAATAGAAAACAAAATAATTTATTCTCGTGCAACTGATAATCCAAAAGTTCAGTTGTAAAATTCTTTAAATAAAAAGTTTGATAATATTAGAAAGCACTTCCTTTTGAGGATATAATCATGTGAGCTGGTGAAAAGATTATATTATCCCCCCCCCCTCCCCCGGATTTTTTTTTTTTTTTTTTTTTTTTAAGTTATTTTATTTTAATAATTTTCTTCCTCTCCTTTCATTATTCTGCAATGTTTCATGATTGAAAACCTATCAAATAAATTTAAATTTTTTTTTTTTAAAAAAGTCAAATAAATATATAGATATTTTTTATAAAAACTAGGGATGAAACGAATAATTTTTCCCCATTGCATATGCCCCCCAAAAAACTTTAAAGGGTTATTAAAGGAGGGTTTTAACAAGTTTTGATATTGTAGAGTTAACACATATAGTTTTAAAAAGTCGCTGATTAATTAAATTAAGTTACTTTATAGTTGGTGCTCAACAGTTATCTACTGATAACATCACCTACACACCCAAAACTCATTGAGATAGTAATATCGTACATATTATATGTTTGTGATTGGCACTGACTTAAAGGAATGAAAAAAAATTTCAAGACTTACAAATTTTATTCGCTTATAATGATGCTTGATTTAAAAAAAAAAAAAAAACAAAAAAAAAAAAAAAAAGGGATTTGTCAAAGTAATAGGAAATACTTTGTTGGTATAATTTTAAGTCTATTAGAGCATCAAACCACGGTTTTTACAAACAATCTGTGTTCGAGGAAGAGGTAGCAGACTCCAAAAAAATTTGAATTAAAAGGACAAAGTAGAGAAGAATTGAAAGCTATGTATATTTCGATTCCAATGCTATCACTTCCGAAATAACTACTCCTGATGATATTGTACCTGAAATATATTCTAAAGCATATGAGAAAATAATGAAAAGAGCAGTGACGATAACAATGGAATGGATGTGAAGAATTCTAAGCTGAACTGGACTCGACATACACAATGCCATTTGAGTGTGGAGAGACACTTAAAACTATTTTCAAAGGCAGCGGTGCAAATGAAGATGTATTTAGGAAAATAAATCTTATCTGAAGAACAATAACACAACAAAGAAAGAATAAGACAGTTTAAAACAAATTAACTTACATTTTTATATTTCTAAACAGTATAAAAAACAGTAAGTACCATGTATGAAAATAATTAAGCATATATGAACCTTTTAATTTTTTGACAAACCCATTTTTTACAAGCAAATATTACAGTTCCTATGAACTCGTTATCGGCAATTTTGACTGCATAAATACTCTTATATAAACTACATTCAGAAAAATTAAATGGGCCCAAAATTGAGCAGAAAGACAAATAACTCACTTTCAGTTATAAAACTTGCATCTCCAGAAATGGCAGAGCTTTCTGTTAAAACAACCCCTGGACTAGGAATTTCAGGCACATCATCCTTTAAAGAAAGCTGCCTAATAACCTCTGGTGATATTTCAGGTACAAATTCCTCTATATCACTGTCTTTGTCCGAAATGCATGGGGATTTTGAAACTATTAGAAATTATTGCATTGTTTAGATGTTACAAGAAATACATTAAATTCAATTGAGATACATCAAATGTACAATAGTAAAAGATAGGTTATAGCATGGGTATGTGTATATATATATATATATATCAGGTGTGTAGCAAAATCTAACAAAAAATAAGCACCTTTTAAGTATTTTTTAAGCACTCAAAAGATACTTTTAAGTACTATATACATTTACAAAATGCAAAATAATTGTCAAAGATTTTACATGATCATGATAAAATAACCAGTTTCTGACAAAAAGAATTCTTGATTATATTAACCATTGTAAAAAAGTTTAAGAGGTTTTTCGGTTCAATATAAGAGGGTGGAAAATGAAGTTTGAAATAGAGAATATCTTCCAAAATGTAGCAGCGTTGCACATGAGAGTGCAATAGTCTCACCAAACCCAGCTTTGTTGAAACACATGCGGATCCGCAAGTATTTCAAACATGTAAAATGATTGGCGCTTTCATACGCTATGGATCGACGGTATGTTGAAATAGATTATGGTTGAATGAATTGGAAATACGCTGAATAGAACAATATGAAAAGCACACTTTTACATAATATGTGGCAAAAATCGAGATGGTAAAGAAAAATTTTCATTTTGGAAAAGGGAAAATTAAACAGTTTTTAAAAACACCCAATGAAAAAAGCATCCTTGAAGGCTTTTAAAAACGAAAATAAGCACCTTTAAGTACTTTTTAAAAATGCTACACACCATGTATATACACATATATATATAAGCATTCCCACAATAGCCCACTGTGGGTCATGGCGGAAAAGGCTCCACAATTTTGTGACCAATGACATGATTGCCGCAATGTCGTCAGCACTGTGCATAATACTTTTAACTTATCTTGAAATAATATTTTATCTTATCTTTTGCAAAACAATGTTGAGAAAACAAAAACTTACATTGTAATAATGAAATTTTTTTAATTTGAATGTCGAATTTTTGTACTTTCAAGTATTAAAAGTATAAAATGAATTTTAAGATATTATTTATCTTAGAGGCCTATTATATTTACAAATATTTTTATATTTTGAATTACTTACTTAATGTTGTTAATATTTTATATTATCATGCATTATTTTTTTGATATTTTATAACTTTTATAATAATAAATTTTACCATAAACATATGAGTATGCAACTTATAATTTAGTTAAATAGTTATTTTCAAACATTAAATTTATTAATTTGCACTTTACACTTTGTTCATTCATTCATCAATAGCTCAACAGTCCTGGATGGACCCTGGCTTTTTCAAGATGATGAGACCATTCTTTCCCCCTGGGCGCTACAGCCAGTCTCTGGTTTTATATTGAAACAAAGTCACTTTGAAGGTAGTCTGACCACCTCAACCTGGGTCCGCCTCTCTTTCTTACTCCTATCGGTTTTGGAAGAAGGATTTTTTTCCCAATCATTTGCTCATCATTCGTTCCTAAAATTTATCCGGCCCATTTCTTATGTTATGTATTTCAGACTGTCGGGTTTTCTGAATAAATCATCAAGTTCAGAGTTAGTTCTCCGAACTCCGTTATCGCAAAAGCCACCATAAATGGATCGGAAAATCTTCCTCTCAAAAATTGTGGGAGTTTTTTCACCAGCCTGGGACAATGTTTGTCTCAGATGCATAAGCAACTTGGTGTTCCGTTTAATGGAGTCAGAATTCAGACTTTATTTGTTTAGAATTAAAGTTAATTTTAACATGAAAAAAAATTAGATTTTACTGTTTTTGACAGCTTATTCAGGTAGGTCTTTCGTGGGCAGTTTTAACTAGATTTTACAGCACCTTTTTACACCAGTCTCAAATACTAGACAGCCCTGATAGTTATTATTTCTTAAAATGTAAAAATCATAAATATACCTTGACTGTCGGTTTCAGAAAAGTAGCCAATTATCTGATCATAAACAGTTGAAGGAATTAGATGTAAAGCTACTCCAGGTCCCAGGGTTAATAACAACACTATATAGAAAAATATATATATATGAAATTAATAAATAAATTTGACAAAAACAATTTTAAAAAAAATGACAACAGAGGATCTTATCGTGCAAATAAGAAATTTATAATTGTTATGCATACATTTGTTATACATAGAGTTCATGCCAGTAGGATGATGCGGCGACAATTGTCACCAAATGTTGCTAAAATCATACAAATGGGCGGCAAATTTACTGCCTTGTTTAAAATTTATAGAATAGCAATCCCATCTAATTCCATGAATTTGAAACAAAATTTGTTGTACTAATTTCACAGTTCTATGCATGGTATGGAAGTCAAATGGAATAACTGAAAGTGTCTGGTACAAAAAAATTTAAATGGTGAAATTTCAACTTTACATGTTGTGCTGTGCCTTCATATACTGACAGTACAAATCAATGAGATATTTTTTGCTCTAATAGAATTGACTTTATTTAAAACTTTATAATTTTTATCTAATTAATTTATAACACATATTGTTAGTTATTACTTTCTTTGTTTTCTTCATTTACTTAATCAGCATTTTAATCTCTATGTTGAATCTATATATTTATATTATTTTCACTTAATTTTAATAAATCCTAATATTTAATCATTATATGGGTAATGAATCCAACAAGTTTTAGGGTCGTATAGATGGCAATAAATAATTCTTAAAGTGAACCATAAAATGTATTATCTAATAGTGCAGTTTGATTTTTTTCTCAAGTTTTTCTACCATATTAAGTTTTGGACCACTAAATGAATACCTAGGTGATCCTATTTTACCACTAAATTTTCATTGCTGGTGTGAACCCTAGTTATACACATGATAAAAGATAAGATCGAATTTAAAATGCAGCATTACATTTAAGACCTTTTTAAATTTTAAATATCACTGGCTATTTTTTTTTATGGCTGCTTATTTTGACTACCAGAACTTATAATTAATTTAAATATATAAAGTTCACTCAAAGGTGCTATGTTTTAAGTAAATTTAATAATTGAAATCTAATAGTTATTTCACTAACAATAATAAATATTTTCCATGCGATCATTAAAAGGAGGCAGGTAAATATTTTACTAGAGTACCTATAATAAATTGCTAATTATTTAACAAGTACCTGTATAAATAGTATGTAAGTTTGTAAATATTCTATTTTAGTACCTATTAGAAATTGCTAATTATTAAATAAGTATCACCATTTACTTAACATTATATTAAAGAATAATTCAAAACACAATTTAACTTTGTGCTAAGAATACATTTGTTAGTGTAAATGTTATACATGCATAACACATAAATTTATTTAATACATTCATAAAATTATAATTTATATATATTCCTTATTTTCGATAATTATTGTAACATTAAAACTAATATTAATGATCTGATATTATCTGTTTCCAAAGTAATCCCACTTTGGATATTTATGATAAAACATGGTGCTCACAATATATAAGAACAATTTTTTTAATATATATATTGCCATCACAATGCTTAAAAAATATCCATATTTTATGATAATATATCACCTAGCTTCATTTTCTTCTAACCAACATGATCACATGTGGATGATATTGAATGAAAAAAGCTGAAGTCGAAAGCTTGATAATATTAAAGAACTTTGATTATAAAATAAAGTTTTACTATACTCTGTATGTAAAACATTGAAAGAAACTTTGTATATTTGTTTTAATTTCTCAAGGCATTCATTAAATTTATTTTTCTTTCCAATTTTTTATTTACCTTATTTAAACATTATTTATAAAATGAATTGAAAATTAATATTATTTTATTAACTAGAAACTAGATTATGTTATTAAACTAGAATGCAATTAAAAAAGTTCAAAATTCAAATACTTGATACTTCTCATTTAAAAAAAGAAAAAAACACTGTGCAATAACTTGCTGTCTTTGAATGATATTTGATACTATCAGATTTTATATTCCTCATTGTCGATAATTATTGCAACATTAAAATTAATAATCTGATATTATCTGTTTCAATAGTAATCACACTTTGGATATTTATGATAAAATATGGTGTTCATAATATACAACAATAGTTTTTTTTTTAATATTGCTATCACAATGCTTAAAAAATATTCATATTTTATATTAATGTACCAGCTTCATGTGCCCTTAAGCAACATATGGATGTTATTTGTCAAGCGTCATAAAATTAAAATGATATATTGTCCAAATATCTCTTAAAAAATCATCATCATCTTTAAAAACATTAATATTTCACAATGAATTTGTTCAGATCTATAAATAATTATATAGACAACTATATGAATAACAACTTAGGATAGTATACTTGCCAAAGAAATAAATAATAAGCACTCCAGGGAAAACTATGCCAAACAAGCCAGTCAATGAAAAAAATCCACACATGAGTGCACAAAACTGTAACATAATAACGACAAATAAAACTTACAGTTATAAAAGCTAAAACATAGAAATTATTAATGTATCATAAAAATAATACAGAGGAACTTAAATATATCAAAGCACTAGAAAACTAAAAAATTTAACAAATTGTCCAAAACCTCCAATTTCGAAAGTTAAATGTTTTTTGTAGAGATTTGCTAAATTCCTTGAAAAGCTATTATATATAAATACACTACTGCTTATGGAGAAATAGTTTTACTGAAAAGAATGTACAATATAATTAAATAAAATAAGGTTTCTCAGAATTATATTTTTGCAGAGATCATAACTACCATAAATTCTCTGTAGATTCAGGAAATTATTTTCTTAGTGGTGGCAAAGGTAAATTAATGTCCTTATATTATAATAAACTAGAATCAAAAGAATGTTGTACACCATTAAACACAAGTAATTTAAACAGATAAAAGGTCATATAGACAAATGCTTAAGTTCTAATAAATGAAAAAAAAAAAAAAACTGTTTACAAAATTTCGGTTAAGTTCACTGGTACTGAAAAAAATAATATGCAACAACTTCAAATAGTTAATAGTCTCTGTAACATTTGAAAAACACCCAATTGTTTCATATACATTACATAGTTTAGTAGTTGAAAATTAGGAAAAGTCGTGAAATATGGACATTGAAAAAATAAAAAGAAGCGGATTTTGTTTCAAAAGATTATATTCCACAAATGAGTGTTACTTCTTTCTTACTATTTTACTAACCTGATTTGTGTATTTTTTCTATCTGAATCAAAAAAAATTTTACAATTAACATACATTCTAATTCTAAACTTTTTTCTTTATAATCATAATTTCTATTATTAAAAAATGAGAATTTGAACATTTTATTTTATCTCTCTCCCATCCAAGTGCCCAGGAAAATTGCTCAGAAATTTTTCTGTTTTGCACATTTTTCCTATTCAATAACACGTAAAAACAGGTTTTTTAATGCAGTAAAGTCTGCATTTGAAAGTTCGTAAAAAGCCAGGACTAACATTCAAAGGGTTAAATAAGATTTGTAGGTAAGATATCCCATAATCCACATCTCAAAACATTTAATTGCTAAATAACGTACAAAATTGGTACGACTAAAAAACAAAATAATGATTTAAATAATTTAAAAATTTCGATTAATTTATTGAAAGTATTTTAAAGCAAATGGTTCAGTTAATCAAACTACATAAAAACTGAAAATACTAACATTTCTAAAAGCCTACAGAAACAGAAGCTGAAAAATGCCAAAAGAACATTTGGTTGTAACTCTATTTATAACCCATCAATAAACAATTAAGCACCAATGCATGAACACAACTTAAATAATATATACATGCTAGATCAATTCAATTAATTGTTTCAAAGACAAAAATAAATTACTCACTAATCCATGGTTTTCTTTCCTCAATTTCCAAACGTCTTTCCACAGTATAATCATTTTGTCCAGGAAATCGTTTAAATATTTACACAACTCAGGAACACTCAAAACACCCGGATTCAATGTACACCAACTAATTAAACACAAATTAAGAAATTTAACAAAAATGAACAGAATTAAAATTCAAGTATTTATATAAAAAAAGGGTTTTTTTTTTCAAGATCTTTCCTTTCAACAGTTGTTAAATTTTATTTTAAAAAAATTTTGTAGCCTTTAATATTAACCGCTAAATACTGTTAAATTTAAGACCAATAAATTTTTTTATACCACTACATTAGGATTTTGATGACTCAACAAAAACTAACACGTGATAGCTAATGTAAATATTGATGAAAATGCTCCATAATATTAATGACATCAGGGGTCTGTCTAGGTTTTTCTGAGAGGTACCTATTTTGTGAAAATTTAGACATAATTTGTGAAAAATTAAAAATTATATTAAAAAATCAACACAAAAATATGGATTTATCGTTTCTTAAGGGATACAAAAATAAAATTTTAAGAAAAAGTATTTTGTGAAACTTCCGGTTTTCCTAAAATTGAATTTGTGAAACTACCGTTTTTCCTCAAGTTGAATTTGTGAAGGTACCGCTAAACGGTAGTAAATTCGGCCTGGACAGACCCCTGGACATGAAGGTAAAAATAAATTAAGCACTTGAAAAAAAAAAGCTGATTAAAAAGTTCTAAATTCATTGGTTTCTTGGTTCCAAAATTATCTTGGTAATTGCAATAAGGTGACAAATATACTTGAAACTCTAATAAACGTAACAATATAGAAAATATACTAAAAATCTACCTTTCCGTATCTTCACCTTCTTTAGGAGGCACTGAAATAAATAAAAGTCATTCAGAAAACAGACAGTTATCAAATAAAACAGCTCTAATAAGTAATTTACTCACCTCTAATTTCAGGCCATATTTGATTGACCCAAGTCTTATACAAAAATAATGCTAAAGCAAATATTGATAATATAGAAAGAAATCTCCGATTCCAAGATACAATAAGCCTGCAAAGAAAATTAATACGTTTGAAAAAGACTCCATTAATATAAATGTAATTAAATATGTGAATAGAACAAATTTAACTGCTACTCATGAATGCATTCAAGTATCAAAAAGGTCAATAAATGTAAAATATTTACATTTAATCATGGTGAAAACTCTTTTTTATAATTGAATTTTTTAAACATATTAATTAACGAGTATTTTATCTTTCTAGAATTTTGTATAAATAATAATTAGACCGAAGATTAGACATTAGATTAAAAAAAAATACAAAGCAAACAATCTAGATAGTTGAAAAGTTACTTAACTATAAAAATTTTAATATTACAGGAAAACAATATATATTTTATAAGATTAAGAAATTCATTTCCATAGTTATTACTAAATGGATGTTCACTAAAAATGGTGATACTTTTCTAGCAACACATTAAGATAATTTTTCTAAAGCACAAATTTGAAAACGTTTGGATGAATAGTTGGTGGAGATATGCTTAATTTTAAACAATCTATGCAAAAATAATGCATTTTAAATATGAGATATGTTACAAACTAAGGTAGACAACGTTAAAGAGCACAAAAATATTAAGATATCTATTATTTTTAGATATCTATTATCACAACATCCATCCTCATTAAGATATGTTAATGTCTTTTTTTTCCTCATAATTTAAGATTTTTTAAAAATTTCTTTATTGTGAATGTGAACTTAGACGATAGTGAATGCTTTAATCTACATAGAAGATTTACACTAAAAAAAAAGGTTATTTATTCATTTCAGAAAGATGTAATGATTCACTATTTATAGACACTAATTATGCCTTAATACTTAATGATAATGGATGTTGTGATAATAGATATCTAAAAAACATCAATGTAGACAACACTAGATTAATCAAATAATTTATAATAATAAAATATTGATTGATCATCATGTTTGGTGCTTGATTTGGTGAAAAAAATTTAACTATGCTAAGTCTTTTAACGGAAGAGTACCTTATTTTTTTTACAGGAGACTTTGAAATCAATAAGTACAAAAACAAATGTATTTTTAAATTCCTCCCTACATATCCATAGCTAAACATTTAAAAACAATGCACTCAACTATTATTGACGCTTATTCTAACTTAAAAATAGTGGTAATAAGTGATAATAGATACCTAATGCACTAATATAGGAACCGTTGCCTAATATATTTTTTAATACCCACCTAGAAATCAATAAGCCCAAAACAAATGTGTTTTTAAACTCCTGCTTACCTACATAACTGTTAATTTACCATCAATACTTTGATTAAATGGACGGTGTTTTCAATATAAATGTAAACAATAACAATCTCAATACCTGCTCCAGTTACAGAAAGTTTGCGACTGCTTACAACAGCCTATTCTCCGAGGGGATATTTTCAAATGGATAATTTTATTTACAATAAAAGAAGTAAATTAGATAATTAGCTCAAATTTGCCATAGTTATTTATAGATATATTGTTAAAAATGGTGACATGGTTGCCAGATTTTGAATAACTCGCTTTTTTGGCAGTCCTGATTTGGCCTCCTTCCATCTGTTTCTTACTGTTTGTTGCAAGCTGTGCACCATCTTACATTAGTGTTAGCACCTTTAGCATTGTAAACACAAGTAATAAGTAATCAAATACCATGTTCGCAAGAATCTCAAAACACAATGATCACGTGGTGAGCCAAAAATGGCTTTAAAATACACTGGAGACAGTAACCCGGAAGTATAAGCGGTATGTAGCTTTCAACATTCCCTAGTGTAGAAGACACCATCCATAGATTAAACACAGAAAGCATTACAAAAACACATTACCTAACAAAGTAACATTGATTAACAACAATTTCAAAATAAAAAACATGTACTGCTTAACTTCATTTAGTAGATATAGCCTAAAATATATATATTATCAAAGATCAGTATACATATATAAAAAAAATAATAAATAAATACATTATCAAAGTTTAGAATAGAAGATATAAAATTTATCAAACAATCACAACCAATTTGAAGAAGATATTATATTTTAAAAAAGCTATTTAACTATTAAGATACTATTTTATTCATTCATATAAATTTCGTGACAAGAAAATTTTAAAATTTTCTCTCTCTCTCATAAAAAAAGTTTAGTATTAAAAGATTTTTTTTTTAACCACAGTTGATTAACAACAATTTCAAAATAAAAAACATGTACTGCTTAACTTCATTTAGTAGATATAGCCTAAAATATATATATTATCAAAGAACAGTATACATATATAAAAAAAATAAATAAATAAATACATTATCAAAGTTTAGAATAGAAGATATAAAATTTATCAAACAATCACAACTAATTTGAAGAAGATATTATATTTTAACAAAGCTATTTAACTATTAAGATACTAATTTATTCATTCATATAAATTTCGTGACAAGAAAATTTTAAAATTTTCTCTCTCTCACATAAAAATAGTTTAGTATTAAAAGAATTTTTTTTTAATCACAGTTGCTTCGATTAAGAAGCAAAATTATGTAAACAAAAATATAGACCATAAACGAAAAGAAAACTTTTAATCTGAGGTGGGCAATTTGATGATCAATAGATTATGTATTAAAAACAAAATTTAATTATTGTCAAGAAATATTAATTTGAAGTACCTAATATATTACTATAAGTAATTTACAGATCAAGATGCAATAATTACCCTGTTCTTAAAATTCTCTTTAAAGAAAATTATAAAATTCTCTAATGAAAATACATTTTAATATTAAAAAGTGTTTATATTTTTAATAGTAGTAGATCCTATTATTCTTCAATTCAACAGCATGTAAACAAGGATATGACAATAAAAAAATTTCAACACTGACTTACATTTAGTAAGCCATAGATAATATATAACATAATAAGCACATTTCAATAGTTATCAATGAATGTTAATTTGAAGTAGCAAATATATATGTAACAAAAATAGGTCAAGGTTGGAATTACTTCTTTTATACTACAATTATTATAGAAAACTTTACAATTTACCCCAAAAAGGTACCTTAGGAATAATAAGTTTTTGTTTTCTATTAGTAATTAATCCTATTATTCTTTGATGTAGCAATGTATAAACAAGTATGTCGCAATAAGGATATTTTAAATCGAATGTAAACATACCTGGGAATTTATTGATCAATAGTCAACAAACAAATGTCAGTAGTTATCAATGAATGTTAATATAAAGTAGCAAATATATTTTGAAACAGTAATTTATAGGCCAAGACACTAATCACTTTATTTATATAAATTCTTTCCTTATTCAATCGAAGAAAATCCTAAAATTCCCCCAAAAATAAGCATTTTAGGAATAATAAGTTTTAATAGTATTTAATAATGTTATACTTTGATTCAACATGTAAACAAGAATATGATAAGAAAATATCCATACGGATGTAAATGTACAAAGGTAAACTAACAAACAAATTACGTAACGTATTAACGACAAATTTCAATAATTACCAACAAATGTTTTTTGGAAGTAACTAATATATTTTGATTTTAGTATTATATAGATCAAGGCACTAATCACATATTTCCATTTAAAGAAAATTAGGAAATTCCCCTCAAAAAAGTACCTAAAGATTAATAAGTTTTTATCTTTAACAGTAGTTGATCTAATTATTCTGTGGTTCAACTTCATGTAAACAAGAATATGAAGATAAGGAAATTTCAATTCGGATGCAAATATACATAGGTATATCAATGATCAAGAGATAACACATTATACAATATTTTTTTTTAAAAGTAAAATAAGCATTCTTACCAATATAAAATATTAAGAGTAACAAATGCGCCAGCGCTTAGGTAAGGTTTTTCCCAAATGAGAAGACTTTGCAACGACACAACATACGTCTCAATAGGACTCAAAATAGAACTTAAAACGCTGGTCTTCTCAGCACTTAGAGATGGCGAAACACCTTGATGCGTTTTAGAAGGATAAAGACTATAAGCATACTCAAAAGGTTTTCTTAAAGTTTGTAATATTGAGCTCATCTTTGTAAAATTATTTAGGTGCTCGAATCGAAAATTTAACGACAAATAACTTGATTATATCAACATTTACGTGATGTAAACAGAATCACGCCACAACAAACTGCACGCTGTTCGTTATCGTTATGACGTTCTAGACTTGCCCTCAGAAAAATGCGCTTTCATTGGTTGTAAGAAGGTTGCCAGATTTTATCGCTATAGTAGTCTTAATTATGTAATCGGACAAAAAAAGGATGAAAACAAAATAAAAATTCTTTCATGGAAAACATGTGCAGTGTTGCCAGATTGGGCTACAAGTAGCGGATTGGGCTACTTTTAAAAGTCCCCGCTACTGAAAATTGAATTTTCGCTACTTGCTACTTTTTGGGCTACTTATTATTTTTCGAACGCTACAAATCTTAAATATGCGCTACTTTTTTTCCTTACTGAAATATATATATATTTCTAAATTTTTTCCCTTCCCATTATAAAATGATTCTGAAAGTTTGCAGCTTCTTTACAATTTTTAAAAAGGACATTTTTGTTGTTGTTGTTGTTGAAAACGTTCTCGCTTCAGTTTTGGATTCTTGATATGTTTTACTGATGGAGTCTATAATCTTTCCATGTTTATGTTTCAAATCGTAGACTCGGGAAATCGCAAAGATATATATGGAAAAATGCACGGAGAGTATGATGGTGAAAATGTTTTTTAACTCCAACTATTATTAATCGTTTATCTTCTGGAGAAAAAAAATCACGTTACTCGCTTTGAAACTCAGAAAAATTAAATCCAAGTCATTTTACCTGATGAATGAAAATACACTGGTTATCATAAATTAAGGAAAAATCACAAAAATAGCGATAACTCTTTCAAAAGTAAGCCAAACCGTGCAAAATTTGCATATGTTGTCCACTAAGAGTAGCTGAGTAAAATTGCAATATGCAAATTAGTGGCGCTGCACTCGGCTTACGTCATCTGCCTGGAGCATAAAAGTCCAAGTTTGAGAGAAAGCACACAAATTTTACTGTGATTGCGACATTGAAAATCTGAGATAGCCAATTCGTAATAATGACCTCTAGGCATCATTTGCCTGAAGAACTACGATGGAGAGCCATCGGGAGACTAGAGGCAGGGCAGAGTCAATCAGAAGTGGCCAGATGGCTAAATGTGAGTCCATCTGTGGTTCATAGACTTTGGAGGCAATTTCAAACCACAGATTCGGCATCTAGGAGGTTCAGTCAAGGACGGCCAACTGTTACGACCAGTGCCGATGACCGATATTTGACATTAAGTGCACGCAGGAATAGAACCGCTACTCCGACACATCTTAGATCCTCTCTTGCTGCAGCCACCGGAAGGTTGGTGTCAACGTCAACTGTGCGCAGAAGGCTCCACGAAGGTGGTCTGTATGCGAGACGACCAGCCATTTGCGTGCCGCTCACATCACGCCATAGGAGAGACCGTTTGCAGTGGGCCCGACAACATGTCCACTGGACGTCAGATCAATGGAGGCCTGTTCTCTTTACGGATGAGTCCAGGTTTAGTCTAGAAAGTGACAGTAGACGTTATTTGATATGGAGAGAACCTGGGACCCGTTATCATCCATCAAACATCCGTGAAAGAGATGCATACGGAAGAGGCAGTGTCTGTGTTTGGGGAGGCATATCCTTAGGAGGGCGCACATACCTCCATGTCTTTCCAAGGGGAACCGTGAATGCTCAGGTTTATCGAGACAACATCCTTGATGCTTATGTGCGCCCATATGCCGGGGCAATTGGTGATTGCTTCCTGTTACAGGACGATAATGCAAGACCACACAGAGCTCGCATTGTTGATGATTATCTTCAACAGGAAACAATTACTCGCATGGAGTGGCCAGCTCGATCCCCGGACTTGAATCCTATCGAGCACGTTTGGGATGCTCTAGGGAGGCGTGTATCTGCCATCAATCCGCCCCCTCAGACCCTTGCCACGCTTGCAACTGCTTTACAAGAGCAATGGCTCTCACTTCCTATTGAACTGATAGACCGCATAATTGAAAGCATCACACATCGCTGTTTGTGCTGTATTGCTTCTAGAGGCAATCATATTCCATATTAAAGGTACTTTTTCTATTGCAAACCGATACTTCCAATTTGTTTATTTTATACATGTGCTAATTTCTATACTACTATTAATGTCTGATAATTTCTTTTTATGTTGTTTAATACCTTACTATGTGTTGTATATTGTGGGTAAGTTTCATAAAATTCCATGTGTAATTTCTTGAGTTATCGCGATTTTTGTGAATTTTCCTTAATTTATGATAACCAGTGTAGTTGTTGTGAATGACAATGAGTTTCCAAAAAATATCGTACTGTTAAATGCTTTTTAGTGAATTCATTTCACTTTTGCACGAAAAATAGGAAAATTTTAATATCTCTCTAGAGCAGGGATGGGCAAACTACGGCCCGCGGGCCAACTGTAGCCCGCCGGAAGGTTTTATCCGGCCCGCGGATATAATTTTAATTTGCCGATCAGTGGCAATATACATAAACAATATACATCCATTTTCTTGTCAACTATTTAAAATTATTTATGTTTTTCCTTTTTTAACAAAGTACTGATGACCTTTTTACTTTCTCTATTTTTGTTCTACAAAACATAAATTGATGGAAATAGTTAGCACAGACAGCTTCAATTGGTAAAATGTTGAAAGCAGAAGTTCTTCATAGAATAGTCTTAGATTGGCTCTAACTAGCGTTTGTCTTTCTCGAGGAATCTAATATAGGTAAATTGTACTTCACATTTGGCAGACTGCGCATTTTAAGATCCAACGAGCGGACAATCTAACAATCATCTGAAGCAGTTGTTTCTAAATATGCCAAAGTTTTACAAATCATTACCAAAAGCTAGTTTCCAAAATTTAATATTTCATGCCTAGAAAATCAGCTCTATGTTTACTGAATCTTATACATGTGAACAAGAGTTTTCAACTTTGAACCTTAGAAAGAATCATTTCAGAAGTGGACTAACAGAAAAGCATTTAGCCTTGTTCCGTAAAATAGGCACATCTCGCTTCGAACCTTAATATAAGGAACTTTTAAAAACGAAATCGCAATTTCATTCATCTCACTAAATATTTAAATTAAAACTTGTATATCGCTTTTTTTTTTTTAAATTTTGAAAGTTTTATTTGTCCCACCAAACATTTTTTTTCTCGATTTTTGGCCCTCGACCAAAAAAGTTTGCCCATCCCTGCTCTAGAGCTTAGATTTGCCCGTTGTAAATGATGAAATTATTTTTTTTTAAAGGAAGCTATAATATGTATTGCTATGGTTACAGTTATTATTTTTCACCTCATTTTGCCAAATATGCAATAAATAAATGAAACAAATAAAAATTAAGTTTTGTATAGTTATCACATTAAAATAAAATTCGTATTACCAAACGCAAATGATAATCAGAATTGGCATCAAGGAGAACGACATGAAGAAATATTTCATAGAAGGCCAAGGCCCACCCAATGATGACGATGAAACGCAAAAGATGGATTTTGTTTTAAAACAAAAATATATACTATGAAATTTCAAATAATAATTAACTATAACAATGAAATTATGAATAAAAATGACTAAGTTAATAGAAACATAATGCACTTAGGGATCAGGAAAACTGAATAACGACAATTTTTTTAATTCGAAAATGTCAAAATTTTAAACCTTTCGAAACATTTATAGTAATTGCAAAATAACTAGGAAAGATAATTACTTTAAATGATAAACACGGTAATGTATATGCTGCGTGTTATAAAAGGAGTTTAGAAAATTATTAAAGCTACTACAGTGAAACTATCGTAAACTGATCAGAAGTGGAACTACAATTTGATGGTTTTATAAGAGAAGTCATCTTATAAAAATGATAATAAATTGTTTTTACCAGTTTTGCACTTGATCATCAAAATCTTAGATAGGTGATTAACTTATAGAGATGGTCAACTTAACAGGTTTCACTGTGCAAGTAAAGTAAGCACAGCAACTAAGGCGAGCTGCGAGAAAAGAAAATATTTACGAGCATTTAGTGCAAATCTATGTTTTTATCATTGTTTTCTTTTTTGACTTTACAACAGATGTTACGGCTACTATAAATGAAAAAAAAATTAGTTAAAAATATTTATTGCTTCGTAGACGCTTTAAAATACTGTTTGATACGTGGTCCAAATCAAAATATTCATTTGTTCACTAAATTACTATCAAAACTATTCTCAATCGAGTTTGAAACAATTATTGCTGCTGTTACAAAGAAAAGCAAAGTCATATTTCTCATCTGCGAGCTGAATGTTTGCACTTTATATTGTTTCGAACTTCAGAGCAGAAATGATTAAATAAATTATTTTGTTCATCAAAAAAAGATTTTTTGCCTTTTATTTTTAAATACGCACAGATGTAGGCCCATGAAGTTGAACTTTTCTGAATTTCTTGTTGCAGATTGGGTCCTAGTTAGGTCTTATTTTTAATTTCCTCGAAACGCGAGATAATTTTTATTAAAAAAAATTAGCTAGTGAGAACATTTTTATGTGCGAGTAATTAAGAATCTTGAGGTTGGGGAGCGAAGCGAGCTGAGGTCGAAACCTCTTAGTATTCTTATGCAGCTTAAATACCGCACCAACATTAAAATATCGAAGACAGTTCCGACTGATTTTTACACATAAAAAAGCTGGGGAAAAAACGAGCTAGCCAATGTTATTATAATTTTAGTGTTTTCTGGCAAACGGCTCTGTTTTACAGAAATATAGCCAAATAAATTAGTGCAGTAAATAAATTTATATATATATATATATATATATATATATATATATATATATATATGACTTATTTTTGGGCTACAAAATGTTCGAATCCGCTACTTTTGGAGCTCCCATTCGCTACTTTTTAATCTTAAGTTCTGGCAACACTGAACATGTGATACAATCTGATGATAATTATAAGAGAAAGGATAAAAGAAATGACGTAGTTTCAAAGTTCGAAGTTCCTTTTTAAAATAAATCAGTATTTGCCAATTGAAACGATGCATTTGAGCGCTAAGTTTTTCGGTTATGTGAAACTGAAACTAGATTCATTCATAAATAAACAGAATAGTTGTTGATTGTAATGAATTGGCTAGCTTCATTATTACTTCATTTTATATTAATCCTTCATCAAATTTTGTTGTACATTGAAACAGAATAATAATCGATATTTAATTCAATAAAAAATTATCTTATGTTGAAAAATTTGGAAAACAACGATGGTTAACTTAAATGAACGATCCATTAGCCTGCTTCATAATATAATCTCATGTTATTTTAAAAAAAGAAGAAAAACTAAAAGTAGTAATTCATTGAACAGAAATTTATACTTTTATCCAAGTTTGAGAAAATATAATCAATTGCGAACTTTATACCACCAACATCGCATTTTATTTATGAAATCACTAATCAACACTGGTTGTTTCTTACATCATCGAAAGTACTTTAATAAATGGTGGGAGAAAATTCAAAATTTTACTGATGACCAATGGTTGAAATATTTAAGAATGAGAAAAGAAACTTTTGCTCTTTTAGTTAGTCACATAAATCCTTATCTCCAAAAATCAAGCAAATTTGAAGTATCTGTTGAAAAGCAAATAGCTTTAGCTCTGATTTTCTTATCATCAGGTAAAAGTTACAGATACTTAAGTCGTTTATTTTCAGTATCGAAAATCGATATCCAAACAATTGTGACAAATGTCTGTTCTGCCATAAAACACCTTATGCCAAAATATTTAAAAATTCCTTCTTCCACAGAACTTAAAAAGAACATCTCAGATTTCCAAGCTATATGGGGATTTCCACAGTGTGCTGGCGTACTCGGTAGCATGCATATTCCTTTAAATATATCCCATTTACCGCATAATGCTGTTGATTATTTCAACAGCAATTCTGACTATTCAATGTTATTGCAATGTATAGTTGATGCTAACTATAAATTTTGGGACATAAATGTTGGCTGGCCAGGCAATGTTCCAGAATCTAGAATTTTAACCAACTCAACTCTGTGGTTGAGGGGTCAAGATCGAAAACTTTTCCCAGAAGACAGTCAAAACCCTCGGGTAATTGATGTTCCATTATACATTCTCGCAGGGGCAGCCTATCCGCTATCCCATTGGATATTAAAACCGTTTTTGAATGACCCAGAATCTGATAAAGAGAAAGCTTTCAATGAGAAATTCACCTTCGCATATAATGTATGTGAGATTGCAATGAAACGGTTAAAAGCTAGATGGAATTGCCTTGTTAAACGAAATATACACAATGTTGAAACCTTACCTAGTGCTATTGCTGCATGTTGTATTCTGCACAATTTTTGTGAAATAAATCAAGAGCCTATACTAGATAAATGGATTTTAGAAACAGAAAGTTTTTTTAAACAGCCCGTTCCTTCTGTTTGTTCCACTGTTATAGGTCCTCAGGCTGAAACCATTCGCCACACAGTCTGTGAATATGTATCCGAATGTCCAGTAAACGATGTCTAGAAGTCTTATATTTATTTAAGAATACTAGACATTAAAGAATTATTCATAATGTTAATATGTAATTTTTCTTGTTGGTATTTTTCTGTTGTAATAGCATTACCATTCATCTTTTGAAATATATTGCAAATTTTAAAAATTGATCATTGAATTTCACTTTTGCATGCAATGTATATGAATTTGGGCTGAAATAAAAGCTAAGTAGAATTGCCTTGTTAAACAAAATATCTACAATGTTGGAAGTTCTATCTAAAGCTATTGCTGCGTGTTGTACTGTTCACATTTTTTTTAAATAAATCAAGACCCTTTATTAGATAAAATGATTTTAGAAACAGAAAGTTTTTTTTTTAAATAACCTGTTCCTTCTATTGTTCAACTGTTATAGGTTTTCAAGCTGAAAAGATTCACCATACAGTCAGTGAATATGTATCCGAAAGTCCAGTAAACAATGTCTAGAATTAATATATTTTTTAGGAATGCTAGACATTAAATAATTATGTGTAATTTAATTATTTTGTATTAAAATAGCATTACCATTCATCGTTTATCTTTTAAAATATATAGTAAGTTTTAAAAATTAAACATTGAAATTCACTTTTGCATGCCATGTATGTGAAATTGTGTTGAAATGAATCAAGGCCCTTTATTAAATAAATGGATTTTAGAGACCCAAAGTTTTGTTAAACAACTTGTTTTTCTCATCTGTTATATGGCCTCAAGCTGAAAACATTCATCATGCAGTCTGTGAATATTCATTCGAGTGTCTAGTAGAACTATGTCTGGAATTCTTATATTTGATATTCATTGAATAATTATTAGTAATTTTTAAGTGTATTTTCTTATTAATGCAATAATTATAATTCATCTTTTTATGTAGTACATATGTTTTAAAATATGTAGTTGGGTAGAAATAAATTTTGAAGTAATATACTTTTGTGTCAATGTATGGGAGATAGGACAGAAATGGTCAAAAGCCAGATGGATTTGCCCTTTTACATGAAATATTCATAATGTTGAGGTTTTATCTTGTGCAATATCTGCATGTTGTATTCTTCATAATATTTGAGAAATAAATTATAACTTATATTAGATAAATAGATTCTGGATAAAAGTTTTTTTAAACAGCATGTTTTTCCCTATCTGTTCAACTAACTCTTTAAGGTCCTTAAGCTAAAAACATTCAACTTACAGTTTGCTAATATATGTAAGAATATCTAGTTAATTATCTGAATTATTTCATAGTAATTTTATTTTGATGCTACTGAATACTATTTATCTTACATACAGTATATATATATATATATATATATATATATATATATATATATATATATATATATATATATATATATATATATATATATATATATATATATATATATATATAATGTACACAGTCAATTCGCTATAACTTGAATATTACTATAACTCGATTTTTTTATGAGGTCCCGATCCCTTTATCTTCAATTTCATGTTAATTTTTCTTGATTACTCGAATTTTACTCCTTTAACTCGATTTTTTTTTTATCTTTTAAAGCAAGGAAAAAAACCTAAGCTGATATCTTGCCTCTTCTTTTGCAACACACACTCTTCATGGAGAAAACTGCTCAGAAGCTAATGCTGCCCCCCAGTGTTGCCAGATTGGGCTACAAGTAGCGGATTGGGCTACTTTTAAAAGTCCCCGCTACTGAAAATTGAATTTTCGCTACTTGCTACTTTTTGGGCTACTTATTATTTTTCGAACGCTACAAATCTTAAATATGCGCTACTTTTTTTCCTTACTGAAATATATATATATTTCTAAATTTTTTCCCTTCCCATTATAAAATGATTCTGAAAGTTTGCAGCTTCTTTACAATTTTTAAAAAGGACATTTTTGTTGTTGTTGTTGTTGAAAACGTTCTCGCTTCAGTTTTGGATTCTTGATATGTTTTACTGATGGAGTCTATAATCTTTCCATGTTTATGTTTCAAATCGTAGACTCGGGAAATCGCAAAGATATATATGGAAAAATGCACGGAGAGTATGATGGTGAAAATGTTTTTTAACTCCAACTATTATTAATCGTTTATCTTCTGGAGAAAAAAAATCACGTTACTCGCTTTGAAACTCAGAAAAATTAAATCCAAGTCATTTTACCTGATGAATGAAAATACACTGGTTATCATAAATTAAGGAAAAATCACAAAAATAGCGATAACTCTTTCAAAAGTAAGCCAAACCGTGCAAAATTTGCATATGTTGTCCACTAAGAGTAGCTGAGTAAAATTGCAATATGCAAATTAGTGGCGCTGCACTCGGCTTACGTCATCTGCCTGGAGCATAAAAGTCCAAGTTTGAGAGAAAGCACACAAATTTTACTGTGATTGCGACATTGAAAATCTGAGATAGCCAATTCGTAATAATGACCTCTAGGCATCATTTGCCTGAAGAACTACGATGGAGAGCCATCGGGAGACTAGAGGCAGGGCAGAGTCAATCAGAAGTGGCCAGATGGCTAAATGTGAGTCCATCTGTGGTTCATAGACTTTGGAGGCAATTTCAAACCACAGATTCGGCATCTAGGAGGTTCAGTCAAGGACGGCCAACTGTTACGACCAGTGCCGATGACCGATATTTGACATTAAGTGCACGCAGGAATAGAACCGCTACTCCGACACATCTTAGATCCTCTCTTGCTGCAGCCACCGGAAGGTTGGTGTCAACGTCAACTGTGCGCAGAAGGCTCCACGAAGGTGGTCTGTATGCGAGACGACCAGCCATTTGCGTGCCGCTCACATCACGCCATAGGAGAGACCGTTTGCAGTGGGCCCGACAACATGTCCACTGGACGTCAGATCAATGGAGGCCTGTTCTCTTTACGGATGAGTCCAGGTTTAGTCTAGAAAGTGACAGTAGACGTTATTTGATATGGAGAGAACCTGGGACCCGTTATCATCCATCAAACATCCGTGAAAGAGATGCATACGGAAGAGGCAGTGTCTGTGTTTGGGGAGGCATATCCTTAGGAGGGCGCACATACCTCCATGTCTTTCCAAGGGGAACCGTGAATGCTCAGGTTTATCGAGACAACATCCTTGATGCTTATGTGCGCCCATATGCCGGGGCAATTGGTGATTGCTTCCTGTTACAGGACGATAATGCAAGACCACACAGAGCTCGCATTGTTGATGATTATCTTCAACAGGAAACAATTACTCGCATGGAGTGGCCAGCTCGATCCCCGGACTTGAATCCTATCGAGCACGTTTGGGATGCTCTAGGGAGGCGTGTATCTGCCATCAATCCGCCCCCTCAGACCCTTGCCACGCTTGCAACTGCTTTACAAGAGCAATGGCTCTCACTTCCTATTGAACTGATAGACCGCATAATTGAAAGCATCACACATCGCTGTTTGTGCTGTATTGCTTCTAGAGGCAATCATATTCCATATTAAAGGTACTTTTTCTATTGCAAACCGATACTTCCAATTTGTTTATTTTATACATGTGCTAATTTCTATACTACTATTAATGTCTGATAATTTCTTTTTATGTTGTTTAATACCTTACTATGTGTTGTATATTGTGGGTAAGTTTCATAAAATTCCATGTGTAATTTCTTGAGTTATCGCGATTTTTGTGAATTTTCCTTAATTTATGATAACCAGTGTAGTTGTTGTGAATGACAATGAGTTTCCAAAAAATATCGTACTGTTAAATGCTTTTTAGTGAATTCATTTCACTTTTGCACGAAAAATAGGAAAATTTTAATATCTCTCTAGAGCAGGGATGGGCAAACTACGGCCCGCGGGCCAACTGTAGCCCGCCGGAAGGTTTTATCCGGCCCGCGGATATAATTTTAATTTGCCGATCAGTGGCAATATACATAAACAATATACATCCATTTTCTTGTCAACTATTTAAAATTATTTATGTTTTTCCTTTTTTAACAAAGTACTGATGACCTTTTTACTTTCTCTATTTTTGTTCTACAAAACATAAATTGATGGAAATAGTTAGCACAGACAGCTTCAATTGGTAAAATGTTGAAAGCAGAAGTTCTTCATAGAATAGTCTTAGATTGGCTCTAACTAGCGTTTGTCTTTCTCGAGGAATCTAATATAGGTAAATTGTACTTCACATTTGGCAGACTGCGCATTTTAAGATCCAACGAGCGGACAATCTAACAATCATCTGAAGCAGTTGTTTCTAAATATGCCAAAGTTTTACAAATCATTACCAAAAGCTAGTTTCCAAAATTTAATATTTCATGCCTAGAAAATCAGCTCTATGTTTACTGAATCTTATACATGTGAACAAGAGTTTTCAACTTTGAACCTTAGAAAGAATCATTTCAGAAGTGGACTAACAGAAAAGCATTTAGCCTTGTTCCGTAAAATAGGCACATCTCGCTTCGAACCTTAATATAAGGAACTTTTAAAAACGAAATCGCAATTTCATTCATCTCACTAAATATTTAAATTAAAACTTGTATATCGCTTTTTTTTTTTTAAATTTTGAAAGTTTTATTTGTCCCACCAAACATTTTTTTTCTCGATTTTTGGCCCTCGACCAAAAAAGTTTGCCCATCCCTGCTCTAGAGCTTAGATTTGCCCGTTGTAAATGATGAAATTATTTTTTTTTAAAGGAAGCTATAATATGTATTGCTATGGTTACAGTTATTATTTTTCACCTCATTTTGCCAAATATGCAATAAATAAATGAAACAAATAAAAATTAAGTTTTGTATAGTTATCACATTAAAATAAAATTCGTATTACCAAACGCAAATGATAATCAGAATTGGCATCAAGGAGAACGACATGAAGAAATATTTCATAGAAGGCCAAGGCCCACCCAATGATGACGATGAAACGCAAAAGATGGATTTTGTTTTAAAACAAAAATATATACTATGAAATTTCAAATAATAATTAACTATAACAATGAAATTATGAATAAAAATGACTAAGTTAATAGAAACATAATGCACTTAGGGATCAGGAAAACTGAATAACGACAATTTTTTTAATTCGAAAATGTCAAAATTTTAAACCTTTCGAAACATTTATAGTAATTGCAAAATAACTAGGAAAGATAATTACTTTAAATGATAAACACGGTAATGTATATGCTGCGTGTTATAAAAGGAGTTTAGAAAATTATTAAAGCTACTACAGTGAAACTATCGTAAACTGATCAGAAGTGGAACTACAATTTGATGGTTTTATAAGAGAAGTCATCTTATAAAAATGATAATAAATTGTTTTTACCAGTTTTGCACTTGATCATCAAAATCTTAGATAGGTGATTAACTTATAGAGATGGTCAACTTAACAGGTTTCACTGTGCAAGTAAAGTAAGCACAGCAACTAAGGCGAGCTGCGAGAAAAGAAAATATTTACGAGCATTTAGTGCAAATCTATGTTTTTATCATTGTTTTCTTTTTTGACTTTACAACAGATGTTACGGCTACTATAAATGAAAAAAAAATTAGTTAAAAATATTTATTGCTTCGTAGACGCTTTAAAATACTGTTTGATACGTGGTCCAAATCAAAATATTCATTTGTTCACTAAATTACTATCAAAACTATTCTCAATCGAGTTTGAAACAATTATTGCTGCTGTTACAAAGAAAAGCAAAGTCATATTTCTCATCTGCGAGCTGAATGTTTGCACTTTATATTGTTTCGAACTTCAGAGCAGAAATGATTAAATAAATTATTTTGTTCATCAAAAAAAGATTTTTTGCCTTTTATTTTTAAATACGCACAGATGTAGGCCCATGAAGTTGAACTTTTCTGAATTTCTTGTTGCAGATTGGGTCCTAGTTAGGTCTTATTTTTAATTTCCTCGAAACGCGAGATAATTTTTATTAAAAAAAATTAGCTAGTGAGAACATTTTTATGTGCGAGTAATTAAGAATCTTGAGGTTGGGGAGCGAAGCGAGCTGAGGTCGAAACCTCTTAGTATTCTTATGCAGCTTAAATACCGCACCAACATTAAAATATCGAAGACAGTTCCGACTGATTTTTACACATAAAAAAGCTGGGGAAAAAACGAGCTAGCCAATGTTATTATAATTTTAGTGTTTTCTGGCAAACGGCTCTGTTTTACAGAAATATAGCCAAATAAATTAGTGCAGTAAATAAATTTATATATATATATATATATATATATATATATATATATATATATGACTTATTTTTGGGCTACAAAATGTTCGAATCCGCTACTTTTGGAGCTCCCATTCGCTACTTTTTAATCTTAAGTTCTGGCAACACTGCTGCCCCCCTTAAAGTATGTGAACAGTGGTTAAATGAAACGTTACCAAATTTACTTCAAGGATACAGTGAAAATGATGTTTTCAATATTAATGAAATGGGTTTATTTTTTAAATGTCTTCCAAATAAGACTAAGATGTTTAAGGATGAAAACTGCTCAGGGGTAAAATGAGCAAGGAACGTTTGACTGTCCTAGTTGGAGGAAATGCGTCTGGGACAAAGAAATTGCCCTTACTTGTTATCGGAAAATACCGAAATCCCTGATGTTTCAAAAATGTAAAAACGTATCCTTTGGATTACAAGTCTAACAAAAAGTGTTGGATGACATCAGTTTTATCTGAAGACTATGTAAGAAAATTGGATCGAAAATTCTTTGCTAAAAAAAGAAAAGTGATACACTTTATGGATAAATGCACAGCGCATAGTGATCTACCTAGTTTTAAAGCAGTAAACTTGCAGTTTCTCCTGCCAAACACAACAGCAAAGTTGCAGCCGATGGACCAGGGTATCATAAAATGCTTCAAACAGTCTTATCGTAAATGGCTTGTCAGAAAAATGATCTTAAATATTGTAAGCATTTAGAAGATTTGTAATTAGTAATAAGCATTAATTAAATAATCTGACAATATTTTGAAAGTCCGAAACCGAAACTAACGGTAATTCGAACTTTTTCGCCAGTCCTATCAGATTCGAGTTATCGCGAATTCACTGTATATATATATATATTTAAATACTTGTACTAAACAGAGTTGCCTACTACTATGTTTTTTGTAAAATAATTAAGTGAGTGGTAGACAACTGGAAACTAAAGCTTTCAGAATATTTTATACTTTTGCTAACATTTTAAAAACCTCACAACAAAAGAGTTGAAACAAAATGGTGTTTCATATGATCTTTTGAAGTGGTGTGAAAAATATTTTTAAATTAAATTCATCAAACGAATATCATGCTTTAAAATGTAAACATTGCTACCACTGAAAGACATTTTTCCAAAAAACGTAGAAAGTTGGCAGCCCTGACTATAATATAAGGAATTTTTGAATATTTATTTTTGCAGGGCCCGCACTAAACATTCGCCACCTCTCCAAATGTGATAAAATCGTAAATTCAACAAAACAAATTGCGTTTTGGTGAAGGTATTGGCAAATGATTTTTTTCTACCTAAAGGAAAAATATAAATTACATTTGATCCTAAAATCTACGCTAATATGAATTTTCTTGAACAAATCTTTTCTTTTTTTATGGTTACGGTTATTTCCGTTATATACGTTGCATAACTAATAAGAATTATATTAAGTCCAGATAATGTGAGCCACAAAAAAATTATGCAGGCATTATAAAAACACAAAGTTCAGATAAATACGTCGCAACACAAAGTTCAGATAAAAAAAATAGTCAGAATCTAAAAAAATTCCCAAATTTTGCTTCAGGCTTATCCTTATATTACTGCTCAGGTCTAAGTTATCAAAAAGTAACCCCTAGCTATTCTTATTTCTTTTCCTCAAAGATGATAAAGCATCTATAATTTTCATCTTCTCTCTCCTTCATTGCTCATTTACTCTTTCCCAACTGTAAAATGATTCTTGATTTGTATTTTATAAAATAGTTCAATTCATAGTAAATTAATATTTTGATTTGAGATGGGGAAAAATTCATAATAAAAATTAAAATTTGTCTTTGGCTAAGAATTTGAAGTCTTTAGCACGGGACCTGTTTATATAGCAAGTGAACATAATAGTTTTTATTTTTAAATTTTGTTGTAATTTTAAATGCATAAATAATGTTATAAAATATTACTACTATTAAACTAAATGTAATAGTAGTTTATATTAACAATTAAAAAAATATTTTAAAATTCTATTATCTTGACTTTTCCAAGATTTCACTTACGTTAAGGTATATAAAAAAGGTATATATAATATATATGTATATATATTCTATATATATGTATATATATTCTATATATATGTATATATATTCTATATATATGTATATATATTCTATATATATGTATATATATTCTATATATATGTATATATATTATATATATATATGTGTATATATATATGTATAATATGACATTCAGTTATGTTTCATAAAAATAATTTTAAAACCATCAATTTCTTTATTGTAGACAGTTTACTTCAGGAAAATGAAAAAACAAATCTGTTGAATGGTAACAAATATATATATGTGTGTGTGTGCTTTTTTTTTTTTTTAAAACTGCAGTTATGGTTATTCTTGTAAGCACACTTCTATATCAAACTCGAATTTTGTTTCTGTTCAAAAATTTGTTAATTGTATGTCATAAATGAAAGAATAATTGTTGACTTAAATTAAGATGGACTACCTGATCTGTCCCTATACCAAAATCATCACCAAGTTTTGGTTACAGCTCAGAAGTGGCATGTGAGGAACTAAAATATAATTGAATCACAAAATCAGGTTTTTGAATACTTTTTTTTGAACTACAATTTTATTAGGCGCCTTTAGAAATTTCAGTTTGGCGTAAGGAAATACCAATATGGAAATATCCCATCTAATTAAGGTTACACTTTTCTTAGAATACATATCATGGTGGTTTTGAAATTTATCACTAAATAGATAGAACTTATTTCAAGATGGTAATGTTAAACTAACTGGCAACTAGAGGTTTTTTTTTTTTTTGGAAACTATTTTTTTATCAGTTTTCACGTCCTTTCATAAAGCTATTTAGAAATAAATTATGAAGTTAATATAAAGCAGAAAAATTCATCAAAGTGTGTGAAAAGGAATATCTAAGGTAAAACCAGTAAAGGCTGTTAACTGATTCTCATTTAAAAAAAAAAAAAAAAAAACATTTTTGACATTTTTTGTCCCACTTTCTCTATACCACAAACTTAAGTCAGGCTATGTTAAGTAAACAGATATTAGCAGTTCAAATACAAAATACTTGTAATAGATCATATTTAAAAAAAAATTTAAAACTTTAACTATGTATTTCAATGATATTTGAGAACATAACAATAATGATGATTACATGTGCACTTGTTTTAATGAAAAAAGCATAAAAGCAAACAATATAAAAATAATTAATCAGTTAATTCCAAATGTCACATGTATTAAACCAAAAGGTAATCATATGGGTTTCTATGATCTTCGAGTTCTTAACATTTAGGATTCCAAAATTTCTTTCAAATGCAATCTATACATCATGGCTTTACTTGTTCTCTTCCTTTCTTTCAGCTTTGCCCAAACCTTTCTGAAGGATTTAATTCATCAGAAGAATTTCAATTTATTTAATATAATTCTTCAATGAAGGGCTTAAACCTACTATAGCGATAAATCATACTTTTTCCAAAGGTGACATTTTACATTTAACTGTTTCTTCATATTGTTTCCGTATAAATACTTTTGTTTTTATAGAAATCTCCTCTAAATAATAGCTCAATATACATAAATACATTATTTGACCACAAATAAATATTGGTGTTTTTTTTTAAAACCAAAAATGCTTTCCGGCACAGTTTGAAAATTCGGCTTATCATTTTACTGTGCCAAACCTTTCATATCTAGGCTTTAGCTTTTCTTTCCAAAAAAAAAAAACTATGACATTCATTTTTTGAGTTAAAAATTACCTTAGACACTCCTTGTACCTGTTTTTTTTTAAAACTTTTTTAAGTGCTTGAAACATGTTGACTTTTATTACTATCTGCATATTTTTGAAGTAATGATTTGAAGACAATATTGATCAAGTAATATTTGACTGCTTCAGTTTCTTGGAATTACTTATTCTATGGGCTTCTTTGTTAAATCAATTTGTATGATTATAAATCTTAATAAAGCCAAGCCTTTTTAATTTGAAGTTTTAAAAAAAAATACACAAATGAGAAAGGGACTTAGATATATTTATTTACAAAGATAAACATATATACATAGACATGATGTTTACACACACAGATTTTATCTATTTCAACACATCATGGTTTCAAATTTATTTCTTTTCAGAATTTTCTTTCAGTTTGGGAAAAGGAGCTGAATTATAAAGAGAGATAACATAAATATACATGAATTTTTCATCACTAAAATTGAAATATAAAATAGTTATATTAATAGTTATGTAGCCAACTCTTGTTGTATAATTATATATTGCAGTGTTTTCACTAAAGCGCGAGAATCTCGCATATTTTTTTCGTTTTTCGCATTAAACAATGATTAAGGCGAGAAGTTCGCGCACTCTGTTAATCAATTTTAAAATGCGCGAATCTCTCGAATTTTGGAGAAAAAATTCGTCTTCCGCCATTTTTAAAAAGATATGAAAACAGCTACGACAAGTGTTGAGAAAAAAAAAATTTGTCCTTTATAATAAGTTGTCGGCAATTTACAGCAATTTGTAAAAGTTGAAGTCTGTGAAAACTATGCTGGAAGATCTAACAAGAAGTATGAACATGGAAATAACTTCAACTAACTTCACTATTCTATAACAGAAATAATGAAAAAGCCTATGCTGGCATATGTAGAGGATAGGAAAGTGTGTGCACAAAGCTACAAATTTAAATAGTGATATCGAATAGTTCAGCATCTGTTGCAAGGTCATTTAGCACCCAAAACCGAATTAAAACAAAATATCGTAACAGATTGACTGATGAGCATTTGAGTAACCTAATGAGAATAGCTGATGAAAAAGTAGATATAGAACATTTTCCATATGATGATACAGCAAAAATATTCAATGGTTTAGAAATTAGAAGATGTTAGAAATGTATTATAATTAAAGAAATATTTTTTTAACTTTTTGAAATCTCACCCAGTTTTTGAGAAAAGGTGAAAAATTCTCCCCCTTTTTTTTTCTGTAATGAAAACACTGTTGAGTAATAAATCAATGAAAAAATATGAGATTGTAACAAATAAAACTTTTATCTGTAAAAATAATTTAACATTTGGTTAAAATAATGAGTTACATACTAAGCTTAGGGCATAAAGTGTTTCTTTAAAAATATTTCGCTAAAAATGAATTTTACATAGAGTATAATTTTTTCTTCTTCTTAAAATGTTGTGAAATAGTAATTCGTAATTTTTCCAAATTATAAAAAAAAATTCATTTTAATTAGTAAATGTTTAAAAAAAATTAATCTATATATAAGCAGTTTTCATTGAGAGACTACATTTTGCATTTTTTTAATGATGATTATTGTTAGTAATTAAAGCACTCCTGTGGTTCATTTGGTTAAGGCGTCACTCACACTGCTAATGGAAAGCTGGGGGTTGTGAGTTTGATCCTAGCTGTTGGCAAAAATACCGTCATGAGAGCGATACCAGCTTAGGTGCTGTCCGCATCATTCAACCAGGTTCAAAACGGGGCTAGGATGCTAGCCATGATTGGCTAGAGTGTGTATGTTAGTAAATAATAAAGCAAGTAAAATGTTTTTTAAAGAAAAATTCTTAACATTCTCGGCTATAGTATGATAAAAATAATAAATTCACACTTAGACCTTAACTTTTAGTTCAAAATCTACAAAGTTTCAAAGAATTCAATTCAGTAATGTGTGTTAGCACAAAGAACCTTTCTAAAAATCGGAATTTTTTTTGAAAATGCACTTAAAGTATGCAATTGATATTTTGGAACGGAAGCAGATTGCATCTATAACTTCAATTTTAAAGATTGGAATTAAAAAATTCAAAAAGATATAGAAAGTCAATGAACAGAAGTTTAAATGTAAACAATAATAAAAAATCAAAATTTTTGTCAGAATTGCTAATTTTTACCCAGTTGGATACCTTAATGAAAATTAGTCTTATTTAATTACTTTGAACTGACACATGTTTTTGTTTACCTTGACAACCTATTATAAGAAAAGTCTATTTTCTGGATTTCTTAAAGTCAAAATGACATATTATCTTTTTAAAAAAAATCTTATGATTTAGCGGTGAAACAAAAACATCTCTACATTTTAATACTGCTGAAAAAGTGATTAAAATTAAATAATAAAAACAATAAATACCATTTGGATTTTCCCCTCTATAGAACTGTTTTAATAAACTAACAGCTTCTTCAGCTCTTTCACCAGAAGTAATCTAAAATTTAAAATATGTGTGAATCAATATTTTTTTTAAATAAAATGGTTTAAAAATTCTATTGTTACAGCTTAACAATAATGATACTATGAGATCCTATGAGGTATTGATATAATAGAAAACAAGCAATATATATTTCCTCTTGATTAAAGTAAATGTTCCTAATTAATTTTGGTAATGGAATTCTAAAAAATCAACTTTCTTTTGACATAACCCTTAGGCATTAAAAGGAAAGTAAATTAGCAACAGCGAAAATACTAACCAAACGAAAGAAGATTACTAATTATTTTGAAAATAACCTCAGTAGTTATAATATTGAAACTCTGAGATGACATTCAATGAATGATGGCATTCAATAAAGTCCTGGAATGAATGATGAATTCCTAGTTACTCAGTACTTCAGCTGTTTTTATTTCTACTTCCATTTAAAAAAGTTAAACCATGACTATGTTTAGACAACAAACATAAGTAAATATTCTTAAAAATCAAAATACCTTCAATACATCTCCTTGAAAAGCAACTTTATCAGAATGAACGCTAAGAACTGTCCCACATCCACCAAATCTATCATTATCACAGCCATAAGTGACATGGGACACAGCTAGGAGCAAGTTAAAGAATTTATTTTTCTTGAAAAAGTTTTCAATTTATTTATAATAAACATTTAACCTTATTTATAATAATTTTATTTCAAATCAGTTGTCTTGAAATTAATTTAAAAAAGAATATAATTGCTTTCATGCAGAATATATCAGTTTGTATCTAGGTATCTTATTCTTAAAAAAAAATCACAATACAAAGTCTCATTTACGAACATTGGTTTTCCTGGGTACTTTTTAACAATCAAAATAAAAGGTTTTTTCCTTTTTCAAAAAAAAAAATTTTTTTAATGTGTTTTTGCTGTTTTTCTTACAATTAAACATTTATTCTGTCTCAGTAATTTAATATTAAATTTAACCAAAAAAGATATACAATGAACATAAAGCAGCATAGTACATTACGCCAGATTAAAAAAAAAGAAAAGCGCTCTTGAAGAGACAAGAGCAGTTAAAGGGAAAAAAACTTTGATGAGAAGAATAAATTACGATAAATTATGCGGTTGAAAAGAACATCAATGGATGAGATTTGTTTAACTTCAAATCCTAAATGTTTTCAATAAAATATCTCAATTTAATTCATTGATTTAGATTTTTCTTTCATTAAATCAGATTAATTTAGTTTTGGAATTTCTGAACGGCTCATTTTTATTGCCATTTTTTTTTATCTCTACTGCTAATTCTTTACTTGGTAAGGAAAAAACATATCTTTATTCATGAAAGCGAAAGTTCAAATTATCCTCTGCTAACTTTTTATTATTATTTTTTAAATTTATTTTATTATACTAAACATTTTTTCTTTTAAATGTCATTCAACCTATAAGAAAATGTTGCATGAAAGTAACTTTAACCATTATTATCCTCTATTCATTACTTTTTTATTGAATAATAAATTTTAATACTTGTTTACCAAAAGATCTATTATCCAGAAAAATCTATTTTCCAAACTTACCAAAGCTCCAATGATTCTGGATATGGGGCTTTCCACTGTATATTTTGAAAGAACCTTTAGCATAATTTAGACAAATGATTTCAATAAATTAGAATCTTCAAAAAAAAAAAAAAAAAAATCTAAAAGTCATTCAAATTTCATAATCCCTATTCAATACACTATTTAATATTAACTTGAAGGAAAAAGGATACACAATGAACGTAAAGCAGCACTGCACATTATGCAAGGTTCAACAGTAACAAAAACATGAAGATCTTTAAAAACTTGTGCCATATCTTCATTATTATCTTTGCACCATGTAATTACTTGATCAATGCAATTGATTTCAGCATGCCGAGTAGCCTAGTATATATAAAATGTAAAATTAAGTATAAAATATGTTTATTTATACAGTATAATCTCAACAATTAGAACTTCTGAAATCAGCAAAAAAAAAAAAAAAAATTGCTACTTTTTTTTAAATTTATGAGGATAAAAAGGTAAATTATACTTTTAAGACACCTTTATCCTCAAAAATGTCTGTGCTGTAGTTTAATAGTTTTTAAAAATCATGTAAAAACCTGTAGAAATAACTGGAAAAAAAAGAGACCAATAGAATTATTTTGATTTATGATGAAATTGCTGAGAATCAAGTGAAATAAAAAGGGATTGCTAAAATATGCAGTTCAAAATTGATGTTGCGCAATATCATATAAATAATATCAGAAGTTTGAAACTATATGAAAGACCCCAACAACAACTACCAAAAATACAATTGATAAAACTATGAGATACCAAAGTAACATAATGGAATTTTGCCACTTTGGTTAATGGTTGAACAAAATTGAATTGTTAGCAAATTGAAAGTTTAAAAAAATAAATGATGCAGTAAAAGCAACATAGAAACCTGTTTCAATAACTACTGATTGAATCACCTTGTGGTTTAAAGATGTGTGTGAAAAAGTGATAACTCAATAGCACAAATCAAAATTTGCAAGTAGTAACACTATCACATCAAAATTCTCAGAACTTTAAAAACCATATGAAAATACATAAAAAAATCTACTGAAACAAAAGTGATACGACACATAGATTTAAGATGGAATGGAACACATTTTTTATACCCTTTTAACTTTTTTATCACTATTGGTTTAAGTAAAATATTTAAAAACTATAAATTTCTAAAATCTGGATTTTCCTGACTTTTGAGATTATACTGTATACATATAATCATGCAATCAAATTAGGTGCTCAAAAAAATTTGCAAACACTATTACTAATTAAAAACACAAAAATACTTATGATTCCATAAAAAAATTCATCATGGCCAACAATATAGGATTAATAAACAATAATCTCCTACAGGGTTTTGTTGAGAAAAAATAATGCTTTTTTTATATTCATGTTTGGGACAGAATTTTCCTAAAGTCATCATATATTAGACAAGTCCACTGGTTTGGAGTAAAATCCAATTTGTTTTTTAACAAAGCATAAAGAGTTAATAAAACTCAATTGGTTTAAATAACGGGTAGCAGAATCCCACATTTCCTTTTTTCATACAAATAATGTCTTTAGTGTTATATAGAATATCAGCTTAACTATATGGACATTAAAGTTGAGACAGGGTCAGTTTAAGTACAGAAGCCAAGGCCGAGTCAGACGTGGGTTCTTTCTCTGAAGAAAAGTTTCGGGCGAGCTCGCATTCAGGATAAAATTTTCATTAACTTTTAAATAAACGTTTTATTTCCTTATTATGCTTAAAAATTCATAAGAATAAAAGTTTTACTGATTTGCTTCTTTTATTTGATGCTTTTGATATGTGAAGATAGCACTAATTGTCAAGTGACTTTTATTAAGCTTGATATTTTGATTTTATTTTTAAATTTTTGTTTTTGTCATCTTGATTCAGTTAGTCAATCTTTCTCTCAGCTTTTCTTTCATTGGTTGTTGATAAGAAAGTTTTTAATTCACTAATTTTTTTAATTAAACATCAAAGGCAAAGCAATGAGATCTTAAAATTTGGATTTTATCAATGTTTATTTCAGACTCTGAGTAATCCTATGTATCGTGGGCTCAAATTAAAATTCCTCGGGGCCCTAACCACCAAAAGCAAGCCCAAGCTAATCTCTAATGGATATAGCTATTTAAGAAAATGGACATGACAGTTGATTCAGTTTTCGAGACTTATCATATAAAAACTGCTTTTTTATTAAAGGAAAAACACTAAGGGATGCTAATAAATTAGTAATGTGATGTCGTACAATTGCTTTAATCAGTTAACATTACATTTAACAATATGCATAACAATATTCTTAACTTTACAATATACATTTTTTAGAATTAGTCTTTTTTAAAGAAATATTAAAAATTAATAGTTCTTTTTACAAGGTTATCATGGGTCCTATAAATTTATAATAACGATATTAAATTAGCATTTTATGAATTTAGATATTTTAGAACAACTTTATCGTTTATTGTTCAAAGAGATACCTGAAAAGATACATCTGTAATACACTTAGCCGCCCGGGATTTTGACCCGTAATAAATTTGTTTAGTGATTAGAAAAGTAAATATGAAATTCCCCGATTAGTTGCTAAATTTGAGATGAACATTAAAAAGGTGTATTTTTTTAAGCAAGCATTTTGAACTCTATCCACATTATCAAGCTCATTGAAGATCTATTTTCATTGTCATCTACCAAACCTACTTACATTTTTTGTCTCATTTATATTGTTTCTTGACGAAGCAATAACTTTATTATTGTAAAGCATAACACAACCAACTGGAACTTCACGGGCTTCTAGTGATTCATTAGCCTAAAAGAAATTTAATTCTCAAATAAAAATTTTTAAGATTTCCATACATTTAAAAAAAAATTCTTTTACAAATCTATTAGTGCGCTTATGGATTAGTGGAAGAGATAATTAGTAATATAATATACAAAGAAGTGCTGCTAATATTACGGTTTCTCTATATTGCCTATTTTTTCTATGTACTTTGCTGTTTTAACAATTTCTAAAATTTATAAATACTACGCTACAAAACTATTTAACAAATAGTAAACAAAATTTATGAAATAACATAGTTTTTAAAGTGTATTATAGTGCATAATATGCATTCTTCTAATTGTTATAAAAGTTTGATAGCATAAAAAGTATATTCAATTTTTATGCATACGAGTTGGAAAGCTAATTCCATCGTTAGAAAACTCCTTTTAAATGACACTACACAATAAACTGTATTTATAAATACTGTTAATGTTGCTCATTAAATTGATAAAGAATTATTAAGTGAAATAATGAATTAAAACGAAATTTTAACACCATGCGTTGCATTTGTAAGCAATAAACAGTCCATTCTCATGGTGATTGATATACAATTGATGATCACGATGCTGCTTATCGGCGATCAGTTTTGGAGCTTTTTGCAATTTTCAGCTTATAGCTCGCTAATTTCCAAGTTAGCAGAGATCGGTGGATAGTGATTATGGATGGTGTTTTGTACATTAGGGAGCGCTGCAAGCTCGGGACTGCCTAAATTTCCGGGTCACTGCTTCAGTTGTATTTTAAAGCCATTTGGCATCATTGTGTTTTGAGATTCTTGCAAACAATGCATTTGATTACTTATT
This sequence comes from Parasteatoda tepidariorum, assembly GCF_982258835.1. Classification (NCBI taxonomy): domain Eukaryota; kingdom Metazoa; phylum Arthropoda; class Arachnida; order Araneae; family Theridiidae; genus Parasteatoda; species Parasteatoda tepidariorum. Next base: position 89,314,484 of record NC_141763.1, on the reverse strand, counting down.
ACTTATGTTTACAATGCTAACAATACTGTTTACTGACAATGCTAACAAAAGGTCCCGCAGTGGACTGATCGTTAAGGCACGGTTCTCAGCAGATCACCGAAGTCAAGCATCACTGACTAGTGTGCGGGTGGGTGACCATTTGGATCCGTCTGCGTAGGGACCGAGGGTGTGCGGTATTGGTCCTCGTTAAACTGTGCTACCGTAAAGTGCTCGACTTCGCGCGCAGGTCGTCGGGCTACCGAAGTGGGGGTGCCATCCCTTCCGCAGAGGATCAAAATTGTGATGGCATGTCTTCGGATCATCCTCCGGGATGTTTCCCAGACCGTCGCCAATAGCCCAATGTGCAGCTCTAGTGCGACGTAAATTAACAACAATAACAACAACTACAATACTAAAAGTGTTAACACTAACGTAAGATGGTGCACAGCTTGCAACACGAACAAACAGTAATAAACAAATGGAAAGAGGCCTAATCAAGACGGCCAAAAAAGCGAGTTATTCAAAATCTAGCAACCATGTCATCTTTTTTAATAATAAATAACAAAATAACTAAAACAAATTTTCACTCCAAACTCCCCAGAATTACATAATAACATTAATATCTTATGAAATACGGCAGATTTGAGCTCAGAAATTATCTAGTTTATTTCTTTTACTGAAAACAAAATTATTCGTTTGAAAACATCGCCTATCAGAATAACATGTAGTAAGCAGCTGCAAACTTTTTAACCGGAACTAAAGTAGGTCCCGAGCTCGAGATTGTTATTGTTTACATTTCTATTGAAAACACTATCCATAGTAAGCGGATAGATTTTAGAGTTCCGTTTGTCTGATGCCTCCATTAGGTACGAAAGACCTAATGTACGAAAGACCAAGACCCCAAGACCTAGCTGTTTTTTGTGGCTGGTGCACTGTTGATCAAAGAGGTGGCATACTAGAATAGTGTGATCAATATCGGAGATGGAACCACAGTTGCATTTGTTGTCTGGAACGAGTCCAAAACGGAATAACTTTGCTTTAGTTGGATAGGATCTAGTGCGGATTTTAGAGAACGTAACGTCTTGGTGCCTGCTGGAGAGGAGTAGAAGTTCATTTTTATTTTGGCTCAGGTGAAGAAAATCGGTGTAGTATTTGCTACTCTTGAAGGTTGATTGCCTGGATAGTTGGTGGATTCGTTTTATTGATTGATAAGTATCTTCTATGGTAAATCTATCGTAAATTCTCGGTCTGGAGAGTGCTGCTTTTGCCAGCTCGTCAGCAATTTCATTGCCGAGAATCCGGGAGTGGCCAGGAACCCATGCTATATCTACAGACTGGCATGAGGATGGGAGCGCTTCTATCAAGGCTATAATTTGGTGTATGATTCCTTGTGGAGAGTCTGCAGCAGAATTTAGAGCTGTCAGAACAGAGAGTGAGTCTGTAAAATTATGGATGGGTGGTTTAATGTAAACAATAACAAGCGTCCTTAAACCGGAAGAAATTTAGAAAATTTCCGGTGTATCCCTCCGCTTATGTTATGACTACGAGGCGATGTGTGAACAAGCCAAATATTCTATGCAGTTTTGTTATTGTAATTTGGGTTCAAATCTAAACATAATTGTACCATTCATAAGAGCTTTCAGAAATGTATTGATTCTCAGAGGTCGTAAGGCCAAAAAAAATTTTGGAAAGTTAATATCTCATTGTGAATAATTCTTAAGGTTTGCCATGTTTTGTATTTTATCCCTTATTTGGCTACATTTGAATAAAATGTCGCTAAAAATATCTTAAAAAATATCTTTTTAAGTTAGCCTAATTAGAAAATATTCTAATGATTATAATATTAATATGTTAATGCTGAAGTTTAAAGGCCGAAAGAAAGAACTCGGTACTTGTGAAATACGGCAAAAGATATGATGCAATAATATGGTGGCGCGTTTTTTCAATCTGCGGCGAAAAAATATATCGGAAGCAGTAACCCGGAAGTCTTGAAAGAGCAATTTTACCACTAGCGCCACCACCCTTAGCTTTACACGATCACCCATCCATAATTCGAGAACTTGTAGAGCATTTTTGATTGTTGTTGTTGTTGTTAATTTACGTCGCACAAGAGCTGCACAATGGGCTATTGGCGACGGTCTGGGAAACATCCCGGAGGATGATCCGAAGACATGCCATCACAATTCTGATCCTCTGCGGAGGGGATGGCACCCCCGCTTCGGTAGCCCGACGACCTGCGCGCGAAGTCGAGCACTTTACGGTAGCACAGTTTAGCGAGGACCAATACCGCACACCCTCGGTCCCTACGCAATCTGATCCAAGTGGTCACCCACCCGCACACTGACCGCAGCCAGTGATGCTTGACTTCGGTGATCTGCTGGGAACCGTGTCTTAACGATCAGTCCACTGCGGGACAGAGCATTTTTGAAGTGCTAATAATATAGTTATTCCCTCAGCTGTAAGGACCGAGTAAATGGATGGAACGAATCCGGACATCGCTGATCCGGAGCGGGAGTTGTATATTGTCACTCCTGCCTTGTCTGATGTTCGGGAGGCATCTGTATAGATCAGAGTGTGGTGTGGCCAATTATTTCGGACAAAGTCCCAGAATATGGTAGGTATTAAGATCGGTGGTAGATTCTTGTTTTAATTGGGGAGATTTGTGAGATGTATACGGACTTTTGAGGGTATTTTCGGAATTCGATAGTGCATTTTAATCATATGATTAATGGTTATGACCGCATGGAGATCATGTTCTGGCGTTCTTGGAGATTAGGACAGCCTGCCTCCTGGTAAAGTAGCGGTAGTGGAGTCCATTTGGGAAGGCCCGTAGCTCTCCGCAAGGCGGCATGGCACACAGTGTCGAGTATCTTGAGCTCACTTTTGCTGGCGGGGGAGTGCAGGTGACAGCCGAAATCCAGCGTAGGCGTAATGTATGACTGGACAATTCGGAGTAAGTGGAAGGAGCGTGCGCCCCATGAGTTTCTTGATATACATTTTAGTATGTTAAGCTTTTTTAGTGTGGAAATTCTTTTTTCCTGAAAGTGGTGGCGGTAGCTGAGGTTCGATGAAAAGTAAACCCCTAAAATGCGCATATGTGGCGTCCATATGATGGTTTCTCCTTGGAAGTGCGGGTTGGGAGGGGATTCGATGGCTCTATAGGAAAAATCTATAGTTCGACATTTCCCAATGTCTGCAGAAAGGTGCCATTCTATTAACCACTTCTGTAGACGTAGAAATTATAGCTGAAGTTTGCGGGTTAGAGACGGCAGGTTCGGGGAATAGATTAGAAGGAATATATCGTCTGCGGAGATAAAACAATTGACGCCTTCGTGAAGGATATCAAAGATGTCATTTATATATAAGATGAAGAGGAGAGGCGATAGCACTGATCCTTGTGGAACGCCCTTACTGCTGCTAAAAGCCCTTGAGTATGTATGCCCCCAGCGCACTCAAAAGGATCTATCCGTGACGAAGGATGAGGATATCCCCTGATGTTATGTTGTAAGAGTTTGTATGCAAGGCCATCTGCCTAGACGTTATCATAGGCCTGGACGATATCCAAGGAGATTCCGACTGTAAATAAGTGGTTCGCTTTTGCAAAACAAATATAATGATCTAGAGTCGAAAGGAGACTGTCGCATCCACGACGGGGAATTAATCCGTGTAGATAAGGGTGGAGAGAGTTTTGATGTTCGAGGTATGCAACCAAACGTTTGAGTATCATTCTTTCCATAGTTTTGCAAAGGGTGCTGGTTAAAGATATAGGCATGTAAGAAGAGGTTTTGAGGCGTGATTTTCCGGGTTTGGCGAAAGGGAGCACCGTAGAAGTTTTCCACTCCACCGGAAGCGATCTTGAGGACAAAGATTCGTTGAATAGGGACAGCAGAATGTTTAGGGATTCGTCATCGAGCCCCTTTAGCATACGGTTTGAGATTCTGTCCGAACCTGGTGTAGTTGATTTGGCTAAGGATATGGTTGTTTGGAGTTCTACGAGTTAGAAAGGTTCTGATAGAGCTGAGTATGAGTCTTATTCACTGGAGTCGTAAGGGATGCACATAACGATTGGTTCTCTGGCGTAAAACTGACCAAAAAGGTCAGCCTGTTGATTTACGTCAAAGATGTGCTTATTTCCCCGCAATAGGATAAGATGGGAGTCAGACACATGAGATTGTGTGGGCTGAAGATTTTTAAAGTAACCTAAAGATGTTTGGGGAGGAGCCTAAGGAGCAACAAAGTTGAGACCAGTATTTTTTGGATTCCTTCTTAATCGTGAGTAGGAGGTGAGCAGCAGTTCTCTTAGACTTGATCCAAAGGGCCGTGTCACCAGAGCGTTTGGCCCGCCTCCATGCTTGTCTTTTCCTTCCAAGTAGGTGAGAGAGGTAGGAGGACCACCATTAGGGGTATTTAGCCTTCGGAAATTTTTGCCATCAGCGATTTGCCTGTAGTGTGTTAGTGCACGTCGAAGTGAATTCTGCAATTGTGTTACTACCACTATTTTTTATGGTAGCATTGACTTGAGTAGGAAAGGCATTCCAAAGAATTCGTGGACGGGAGTAATCCAGATCATAACCGGAGCCCCGTTTTTATGGGTACGTGGTCACTATCGAAGCTATCCGCATGGACCTCATGAGAGCAAAGTAAATATAAGTCTGGAGATACAAGAGCCACGTCGAGCAGCGATGGTCTATGATGCTGGTCAAAACGGGTTGGGGTCGATAAATTGAACATGCAAAAGTTTTCTGATATTACATAGTCGAGGAATTGGGCAGACCCTGGTGAGTCACTGGAGCTGCCCAAGGCTCGATGGCGTGCATTGAGATCGCCTACTATCAGATATGGTGGTTTTGATTGGTGGACAATTTGTTCAATCCAATGTAGATCCAGCCTTCCTGGGGGGGAGGGAATAGATGTTAATAATAGTTAGTAGTTGTGGTCCGACACCTGTCTCTACTATAATGCATTCATGTTCTATGGAGGGGGTAGGAGGAGGTTGTATTCGTCTGGAGGGATAACGACTATTAACTGCATTGATGAGACCACCGCCTCGTTGTCCATCACGATCCTGGCGATAAATAGAGAATGGTGGTAAGTTGAATGCGTCTGAGTGCTTTAAGAAGGTCTCTTGGATGCATAAACATTCTGCGTGGTTAAAATACGAAGTTCGCAACCATTGCCGTTTATTTGCAAAAGTAGCAGATACCCTTATACATGAGTATAAGCTTATCAGTATGTTTTAATTTATCTTGTTCACCTCATATATCTATTTTTGCACATTAAGTTAACCTCTTCCTCTTACAGCATAGATAAACTTCAAGAAAAGTATATTTTTTGAAAAATAAATTCTAAATTATCCTTTTAACGTGATTCAAAGAACTTTATTTTTAAATGAATACTATTATAAATTGAACAAAAAAGCTCAAGCTAATTTAATAAAAATATACTTCCCCATTATAGTTAATTCTTCCAAGCTACTATCAGTGCTTCTGGCTTTTACAAATAATAAACAGACCTTAGACCAATTTATTTTTTAGATATTAAATTGAAAATAGCTATGAAAAAAATATGAAAATATAAAAATAAAATTTAAAAAAATAATAAATTAAAAAATTTGGAAAAACAAAATACAGTTTTGTTACTTTTTCGTAACATAATATACTGGCTTTTAGAAATTTCTAACTTTTCTATACTCCTGTACTACATATAAAGTGTATTCAGTCGGTCAACCATAATGTATCTATATTTATTTTTAAAAAGTGGTACATACTTCGAAGATGCCCGCTAGATAAAACTTTTTGTTTGTGTTTTGTTGTGTTGTGTCATATTTTTTTTAATGCATGCGAGATTAGTGAGCGTTCATTCTCTATTGCGTCGCATAAGTATAATTATTACTATCACGCTCTCTGTTACAGAAACTATTTAATAACTAGAAAATATGATGTTAATGTTTTAAAACTCTCAGTTCATTCCAATTTAAACACTTTAAAATATAAATCAAAATTATAGTTTTCAAACCATTTCTTTAATGTAAATTCTCAGTGCTACGTTATAAAATTTAATCTCTATGAATAACTCTTATTTATGTAAAGACTATAATTCAATATTACTAATTATTCAGACAAGTAAAATTTTTGTATATGTTATTTTATGTATCTAAACAAATTGACTTAAAAATCATATTTAATGACAACTTGCTAATCTGCAAAAATTGAAAACTTAGAAAAATTATAAATTTCAATTGATTTTTAACATTTACCTAACAATAAAAGTCAGACAACTCCTGAATCTTATTTACCTCTTATTTGGGTAACTCGGAAAGTAAATTCGTTCTTATTTTTTTTTGGGGGGGGGGGATGAAAGACAATTTTCGCCTAATGAATAAATATTTTATTAAATTATAGATTGGCCATCCTGGTCCAACACCTTTTGCCATCTTTCTGGCAGTAGCATGATTCCACGCTCATAAAAGTTTTGATTTTTGCTTATAAAAAACTGATCCAGGTGATTTTTGACCTCTTCATTTGAAGTAAAGGTTCGAAAGCGCCAGATCTGGAGAATATGGTGAGTGTGGCAGTGTATCCCATTCAAGCTGTAAAAGCTTTTGGTGAGCGACCAAACTTGTATGAGGTCTCGCATTTTCTTGGTCGAACACTATACCTTTTCTGATGATTAATTAACTGCCAGAAAGAAATTCAGTTTGCCCAGCTGACGACAATGGACTTCCGAATTAATTTTTGTGTTATCTAGTAAACGCTAAAAGAAATATAGTTGTCATGATATACTTGTCCGACCTTCGTCTTAGTCTCGCCTTATCTTCGGGGACGATATCGATCTAATTGCAGTCTCAGAATCCAGTTACGAAGTAATACGCAAAATGCAATTCTCTCTCCACCAAATTCAGAAATGGTGTAGTAATGATTGGAGCCTTGAAATTCTGTTAAAATTAAGTGTACTACTAAGTATAAAATAAAATATCACACAGCTAAAGAAATACTTGGTTACTATTTAATTAAAAGGACATGAACATATAACAACTGCACACAGCAGAGAGAAGAATGCATAACAGCACTTAGTTGGTTGGTGTTGCCAACAAGAGAACCACAAACCTTTAAAACGATTAAGATTACTCTTTTGATTTTATCACAACACTTCCCCTAAATCAAAAAATGAATAAGTTCTCTCTATAAAAAATAAGGAAAAATTAGGTACACAAGTCTAACATTCCTATCAATTTCTTAAGATATTCAAATTTAATTTTAGGCAGAGCCTTAGTAAATAAGTCAGCAGTTTGTGAATCACTACTGCAGTGAGACACACCTAGTTTATTGTTCTCATAAAGTTCTCTTATGAACTTGTATCGCACATCAATATGCTTTGTTCGGTTATGGAGAACATTATTCTTAATTAATTTAATCGCACTTTGGTTATCTACATTAAGTATAGGCATTTCATCAACAGAACACAATTCATTCATCAAATTTGAAATCCACACAGCTTCTTTTCCTGCTTGACTGGCAGCCACAAACTCTGCCTCTGTTGTCGATAAGGCAATACACTTTTGACGCTGGTTCTTCCACCCAATAGCACCACCAGCAACAATGAAAACCATTCCTGAAGTAGACTTTCTACTAAGGGGATCACCTGCATAGTCTGAGTCGCTAAAGCACTGCATGTTACATTTTAAATCAGCTTTAAACATTATTCCACACTTTTTAGAACCATTAAGGTATTTAAAGGTTCTTTTCACTAAATTCCAGTGTTGTTGCTTCGATTTTTCCAGTACTTGTGACAAGACACCTATCACATAGGCGATATCAGGTCTTGTGACCATAGCCAAAAACATTAAGCTTCCTATAGCTTCACGGTAAGGCACATTATCTGGAAGACATGGTGAATCTTCATTTGTAATGAAGCCCTTTTCTATTGGTACACTAATTGGATTGGATTCTAACATATTAAAGCGATTCAGAATTTTTTTACAATAAGTTTCCTGGTGTATGAAAACGTTACCATCATGAAAATATTCAATTTGCATACCCAAATAATGAGTAGCAGCTTCAACAGTTACGCAAAATTCTGCTCTAAGTTTGTTAAGAAACTCATTAGCTATCTCTTCTTCTTTGGTGGCTATGATACCATCATCAACATAGACAATTAAAATAAGTGTTTTACTTTCATTATAAAACAAACAAGGATCTGCAGAAGATTGTTGCAAACCACAGCTTTCAGCAAATATTTTGAAACGCTCATTCCAACACCTTGAGGCTTGTTTAAGCCCATAAATACTTTTCAGCAACTTGCAAACTTTATTAGTTCCATCATTAAACCCATCTGGTTGACTCATATAGATCTCTTCTGCTAATTCTCCATAAAGAAATGCAGTCTTTACATCAAATTGTGAAAGTCTCAGTCTCTTACTTGAAGCAACTCCTAAAACTGTTCTTATTGTTTCCCATCGAGCAACAGGACTAAACGTTTTTGAAAAATCAACACCATATTTTTGGCTGAATCCTTTAGCTACTAAACGAGCCTTGAAACGTTGTACAGACCCATCTGCATTCATCTTCAATTTAAAAACCCACCTACTACCAATAGCTTTTCTTTCATGAGGCAGATCAACAAGTTCCCAAGTCTTGTTCTTCAGAAGCGAATTCATTTCTTCTTCCATGGCACATAGCCATTTTTCAGAATTCTCAGAAGACATGGCTTCTTTATAAGTTTCTGGCTCAGCTAATTCAGCTAAAAGAACAAAATCTTTTAACTTGGAAGGCTTTTTCAATTTATTTCTATCTCTCAGATAAGTAGAGTCATTGTTTTCATCTGTAACTTCATCAATATTGATTTCAATGTTGCCTACACTAATGGAGTTATTAACTGTTTCTTCAGCGATGCTTTCATTATCTATAATGTTACTAACTCCTTCAATATTTTCAGGAACAAGATCTTCTTCAAGTTTGCTTACCTCTACAAATTGTTGAGTATCCTCAACAGAAGAATAAGTAGTACCAACTGAGACTACCTCTTCATTTTGAAAAATAACATTTCTACTTAGTATAATTTTGTCTTGTTCTTTAATATATATTCTATAACCATCTTTTTCACCCCAATAATCAACAAATATACCTTTGAGACTCTTACTATCCCATTTCTTTCTGTTTGGCTTGGGTACGTGAACGAAACATTCTGTACCGAAAACTTTTAGATGATTGATGCTAGGAACTTTCTTGTCAAACCATAGTTCATAGAGACTTTTCGACTTTACTGATGAAGATCCAGTCCTATTTAAAACATATACAGCTGTGTTTACAGCCTCAGCCCACAGTTTTAAGGGAAGATTCTGTGAATGTAGCATACTACGCGCACTTTCCACAAGTGTACGATTCTCACGTTCAGCAGCACCATTCTGCTCCGGTGTATAAGGCATAGATATACGAGAGGTCACTCCTTCACTTTCAAGAATGTTCTTCACTTCAGAATTCTGAAACTCTGTTCCTCCGTCACTCAGAAATTCTTGGATTTTATGCCCTACATTTTTGGCTTCATTCATGAAATTTTGAAAGCTCTTGGTTACTTCATTTTTAGCTTGTAAGAAGTACACTCTGCGATATTTTGAAAAGTCATCTTTAAAACACGCAAAATATTTTGAATTACCAAGAGATTTCTCATGCATGGATCCAACTACATCAGCATGTATCAACTCTCCTGCTTTTGTTGGGCGTTCTCTAGTTCCAAATGGCTTCCTGCATTGTTTTCCAAAGCAACATCCTTCACACAGTTCATTTTTACATGCAACTTTAATATCATGTCTATTAAGAATCTCTTTAACATGCGCTTTATTCTGATGACGCAACATTTCGTGCCACAATTGCAAGTCATTTCTTGCAGCAATGCATACATTTGCAGAGACACTAGGTGCTCGGACTCTCAGTTTCAAAGCATATAGGCCATTAGCTGTGCAGACGCCCTTTAATCGCACATTTCCATTTCGAATAAACACGCATTCAGTTCTTGTTGCTTTAAACTCAAAACCCTTGGCTATAGTTTGTCCAATAGAAAAAAGATTTTTACAAATATCAGGAACATACCACACAGAAGCTAAATGATTTCGTTCCCAATTACCACAGATTTTCATTTCAACGTTGATAGTACCTTCACCATAGGCGAATATGGCATCATTGTTTCCAATGTACACTTTCTTTGGTATATCAAACTGTTTAAAGTCCACAAAATAAACTTTATATTTTGTCATATGAGCAGTAGCTCCACTATCTGCCAACCAAACTTCATTGTTTGTGTTACTTTCACCAAAGCACATGAAGGCATCACCATCAACTTTATTTTTATTTCTGTAGCAATCTTTTGCAAAATGTCCAACTTTTCTACAAACATAGCATTTTCTTTCAAATTTCATTTTTGAAACCACTAAGGCTGTTGAAGAACTTGTCTGTTTGGCGGGTAACCTCATCTCTATTAGGCGTAACCTTTCAGTTAGTTTAATTACATTCCGTTCTTCAATGGGAACTGACTCCCAAACACTCTTAAACTCGAAGTATTCCTGCGGAAGTGTTGATAGAATTCTGCTCATTAATAACAGGTCAGGCAAAATAGTTTTGGCGACTCGATTTAGCTCATCATTAAGCTCCGAAAAATTTCTTTGCAGTTTAGCAATGTGGGTTGCGATGTCCTCATCCATATCTTTTTCACATACTGCAAAAAAGCTTTCCATTAACCTATCAAGTCTTTGACCTGAACTCTGTTCATAAACAGATAGCAGTTTCTCCCACGTAGCATTAGAACTGTCACATGTAGAAGTTAATTCTACATTGCTATCATCCATATTACCAACTAAAATTAACTGTGCCAAAGCATCATCTTTGGAAAAACTTCTTACTTGCTTTTCATATGCAGTTCTTTCCTCACTTGTGGCACTTTCACTTAGATTTTCAGTTAATTTCCTACATCCATTTACGTTGTCCAACACTTCATTATGACGTAATAACAATTCAATTTGTCGTTTCCACTTAGACCAGTTCACTGAACCTTTTAATTTTTCTATATGAGTTTTAAACTCCATAATCAAAGCTCAACAAAATACAGTCAACGCTTATCACTCAGTTAGGCTTAAGACCGATATCAGTTCACAAAGAATAGCTTATACTATAGTAACAGATTAATCGCTGGGCCCATAACCTGTGAAAATTAAGTGTACTACTAAGTATAAAATAAAATATCACACAGCTAAAGAAATACTTGGTTACTATTTAATTAAAAGGACATGAACATATAACAACTGCACACAGCAGAGAGAAGAATGCATAACAGCACTTAGTTGGTTGGTGTTGCCAACAAGAGAACCACAAACCTTTAAAACGATTAAGATTACTCTTTTGATTTTATCACAACAAATTCTTCCAGAAAAAAGTGCCACCATCAACTTCTCTAGAAGACGGATAGCAGATAATTTTAGATTCAACAAACACATTCCTTGGGTCCAAAACCTTCGAATAATCGGCCTACATTTCTCTAGCAACATGATCTTACACTATCACTTCAAAATGTTAAAACAAAAAATTATTTGAAAACTCTCTGTGTTTCATTGCATCTCTAGCACACATTGTTGTGCACAGTCAGATCACCTGCGCAGGATAGTCACCTCTTGCATCAGGAGTGTCCTTGACTTTGGAAGTTACATCATTTCCTTCTCCCAGCCAAACCGGTCTCCGAACCTTAGACGTTTTATATGATGCCTCACTTCAAGCGGCAACTGGTCTGCGTCGATGGACACCTATTGTTGAGAATCGATTTAGTAGTTTTAATCGTAATCGTTATGTATTTGTTTTATAAAAATAATAACCTGAATCTGGGTATTATGACTGATGTAAGAAGTAATAAAGAAAGGTTGTTTTGTTTTTATTGAGAACTCAGCGTTTCTTTGCGTTGATTTAATTATTAATTTCGCCTTCATTGCTGATAATTTAGGCCTCGTTCGTGAAACGAAACAAGGCGTCCGTGATTTAAAAAGAATTTCTGCAATTAAGATTGGAAATATTGCATTGTTAATATAACGATTTGTGTTAAGCCTACTCTGGAATTTAAAACTGAAAATGGCCGAAGAAAAAGAAAATGACATTGCAAGTAACGTAGAAGATTTGAAAAAAGCAAGAACACAGTTACGCCGTGCTTTTACTACTGCTTGCAATCAATTTGCTAAGTTAGAAGAATCCGAAAATATTGAAAGTAAGGAAATATTTACTATTTATAATAAGATAGTTGATAAATCGACTAGGTTGTTTGATTTGGATTCTCAAATAAGTTTGTTAAGTAATATTTCTGACGAAGAATTTGATTTAGCTGAATCTTATAGAGAGAAATTTATTGAAGTGAAAGTATTTTACGATTCTTATGTTCAGAAAAATTTTGATGCCAAGTCATGCGATGTGCAGTCAATAGTTGGCGCAAATTTAAAGCTGCCAAAAATAGTTTTGAAAGAATATGAAGTTGGTCCGAAAACTTGGGTAGCATTTTGGGGACAGTTTTCTCGCATTCACAATGATAATAATTTAAAAGAAGAAGATAAATTCCAATATCTATTGGCGTCTATTAAGTCAAATACGAAAGCAAGAGATATCGTTGACAGCTATCCACCATCCAAAGAAAATTATTTGAAAGTAATAGAACACTTAAAGTCTCGTTTTGGAAGGACAGATTTATTGATAGAAGTTTACATTAGAGATCTTTTAGCTTTAGTGCTAAATCGCCAAAATGTACGGCTTGCTGAGCTTTATGATAAATTAGGTTCGAATTTGAGATCGCTGGAAACATTGGGGGTGACCACAAAAAATTACGCAGCAATGTTGTACCCGGTTGTAGAATCATGTTTACCCGTTGAAGTTTTAAAGGCGTGGGATAGATACAGATTAAATGCCAAAATTGGCGAAGAAGAGATGATAAATCTAACTAAAGAAAATTTGTTGGAAGCGTTAATGTCCTTTCTCTCTCATGAAGTAGAAGGTGAAGAACATAGGGTTTTAGCGGAAAATGGTTTTGGGAGACAAAAATACAAACAAGAAGTAAATAAACCATTTCAACAGGACGATCCAACAGCCGCTGCTTTAATATCATCACTTCCTGATAAATCGTTCGGAAAAACTGATTGCATATTTTGTCATAAACCTCACAATACCAAAGATTGTCGAAAAGCTTCTGATTTGAGTTTGGAAGAAAGGAAAAAAGCAGTTAAGCAAGCAAAATGTTGCTTATTATGTTTAAAAAAGGGACATTTTTTCCGAGATTGTAGAAGTAAAGTAAGGTGTTTATTGTGCAATCAACGACATTATGTGATATTGTGCCCTAATTTTAGCAAAGGATCCATGAATTCCCCTGACAAGGAACAAGGGCATGAAGAAGAAAATGCCACAGCACTGCTTTCTTCTCAATCGTCGCCAAGAGAAATTTATCTTAAGACTGTTATGTTAAGACTTCGTAATGATGGTAAAGAGGTTTGTGTTCGATCTTTATTAGATGATGGATCACACCGTTCATACATCGAAACTAGTTTAGTTAAAGAATTACATCTTCAATCTTCAGGTACCGAAATACTTTCGCAAGGTTTGTTTGGTGGAGGAACAACACCTGCTGCTAAGCATAAAAAATATAAATTGACTATAGAAGGTTTAGACGGAAAATGTTCTATGCCAGTTACATTCCTTGATCAGTCAAAAATTTGTACGGCATTACCTAGAATTCAAGATGAAAAGCTTATTTCCGAATTATCTTCCCGTGGGATAATTTTATCTGATGTAGGTAGAAATGCGTTGCCTATAAGAATCCTACTGGGAGCAGATGTCCTTGGCAGTATTTTAACAGGTAGAGTAGAAGTTTTCAAAACAGGGATAACAGCCATAGAAACTACAGTTGGTTGGACCATCATGGGTCTTGGAAAGAAAAAGGAAGTTTTCAATATGGTATCGTTAGCATTGAATAACTTTGAGTTGCATAACATTTGGGATTTGGAAGTTTTAGGAATAACAGATCCAACAGAAGTGCACGAGAAAAGAATGCTAGAAGAAGACACACTGATCCATTTTCAAGAAACTCTGAAGGTTAATAATGAAAATCGTTATGAAGTTACACTTCCTTGGTTGGTAGGACATCCTCCCTTATACAACAATCGTAAAGTAGCCGTATCTAGACTCCGTTCTGTTACGAAGAATATGGTAAAAGAAAACACATTAAAATCATATAGCGAAGTTTTCTTGAATTGGAAAAAAGAAGGAATTATTGAGGAAACTAAGTTATCGGAAGTAAAGAATTCAGTCTACTACCTACCACACAGACCAGTAATTAAGTTATCAAGCGCAACAACGAAAATACGGCCTGTCTTTGACGGTTCATGCAAAACTAAAGGTGGTGCTTCATTAAATGATTGTCTTAGTACTGGACCAAGTTTGACACAGCAAATTCCTCCCTTACTAAACAGGTTCAGATGGGGTGCAAAGGGAGTTACTGCCGATATTAAACAGGCATTTTTGCAGATAAGTGTAAATCAAGTAGACAGAGATGTATTGCGATTCTTGTGGTATAAGGATTCTGATTGTTCAACTATCGTCGAATACAGACACTGCCGTGTCGTTTTTGGAATTACTACTTCTCCTTTCCTACTGAATGCAACGATACTACATCACCTTGGTCAGGAAAAATTTAAAGGTAAAGACATGGATTTTACAAGAAGTAAATTAGAAGACGGCTTTTACGTGGATAACTTGGTTACCAGTGTGGATGAGGAAGATCAGTTTCAAATTTTAAAAACTCAAGCAATCGAGATAATGGCCGCTGGGTGCTTTGATTTACGATGTTGGTTTTCTACAGGCTCTTCCGTAAATCCGATTCAGTCAGTATTAGGACTTAAGTGGAATTGTGAAACAGATAAAATATCATGTATTTTCCCTAAAACAATTGCCGACCTGAGTCCTTTACCGAGTAAAAGAATGTTACTTTCAGTAGTAAACAGCATATACGACCCAATAGGATTTTCATGTCCTGCAATGCTCGTACCGAAATTGATACTACGAGAGGCCTGGAGAATGAAATTACATTGGGACGAAGAGCTTCCCGAAGATCTTAAAGTGAGGTTTCTTAGGTGGGCAAAACATCTTGGTCTGATTGAACAATGCACTCTTCCAAGAAGAATGTTTAGAGGTAATGTCGATGATGCAACTTTACACATTTTTTCAGATGCATCAGAGAAAGCTTATGCATGCTGTGCATTCTTGAGATGTAAAGAGCAAGGAGAAGTTTTTGTAAATTTGGTAACTGCAAAATCTAGAGTGATGCCAATGAACCGTCCAACGATTCCAAGAGCAGAATTATTGGGAGCTGTCATCGCTGCTCGGTTGCATAAATCTATTACAGAATCCCTGAAGTTGCCTCTTAAGACATTTTTTTGGAGTGACTCTATGGTTGTGTTAGCGTGGATAAGGAAGCAAGAACCTTGGAATACATTTATCGGAAATAGAGTAAAAGAAATAAGAAAGCTGACGGATATCAACGCATGGAGACACATACCAGGAGAGTTAAACCCTGCCGATTTACCATCACGTTCTTGTAATTGGTATGATCTTTTACACCAGAAATGGTGGGAGGGTCCTTCGTGGCTACGACAAGATGAAGAGTCATGGCCGGTTACAAATTTGTCTTGTCCGGAGGAAGCGCTGAAAGAATGTCGAAAGATAGTAACGAGTGCAGCAAATGTTCAAAGGGAAGTGGTCAGTGACAGATTTCTATATTTTTCGAAATATTCTATGATAGTGCGGATGGTTGCATGGATGCTCCGTTTTTGTGTCAACTGTAGTAAAGTTCGAGAAAATATTAAAGGAGCAATTACCAGTGAAGAATTTCAAATTGCTGAATTATGCCTGATAAAGATGATTCAAAACGAGTGGACGGATGTGAATAGGAAGAAGTATGAAACTTCTATGAAATTTTATGAAGAACAAGGTATATTGAGGGTCAAGACCCGTCTTATACTTGGAGAAGACGATGAGAACTTTCAATACCCTATTGTTCTTCCTGATCATGAAATAACTCGGCGTTTGATTGAATATACACATAAGATTCTAAAACATGCTGGAATTCAGACCCTTTTAGGATATTTAAGAAGCAGGTTTTGGATCCCCAGAGGACGAAGGATTATCAGGGAAATTATTTCAAAGTGTATTCCCTGTAAAAGACATTCCTCGAAACATTCAACTACGGAGAGTGCGCCATTACCAGTCGATCGTATCCAAAGAATTGCTGCGTTTCAAGTCGTCGGGGCAGATTTAGCTGGCCCTGTCTTTCTGCGAGGACGTATTAAGGCTTGGATTATTTTATTTACTTGCGCGGTGTACCGTGCCGTGCACCTTGAGTTAGTAACATCTTTGTCAACCGATACCTTTATTCAAGCATTAAGAAGATTCATCGCTCGTAGAGGGAGATGCAGTGTAATATATACGGATCAAGGAACGAATTTTATTGGCACGGCAAGAGCACTTCAAAACTTGGACTGGGAAGTTATTCAAGCAGATTCTACAGCATCTCAAATAAAGTGGAATTTCAATCCCCCAAGTGCACCGTGGTACGGTGGATGGTGGGAACGTCTCATTAGAGTTCTCAAGGATCTTCTAAAGAGAAACCTTGGCAAAGCAAGTCTTAACTATGAAGAGATGCTTACTATGTTAGCTGAGTGCGAGAGTACCATCAACCAAAGACCTCTAACCTATACATCTGAGGACCCTGAAGAGCCAAAGTCTTTGACTCCTTCCCATTTCTTGCGCGAAGTTACCACACCATTACATTGTGACACAGTCGATCTAGATCTGATTGATGGCAACCATTTGCGAAAAAGGCTGCGCTACCTGCAAAAGGTACGCGATGGTTTTCGCAAGAGATTCCAAAAAGAATACTTAGCCGCTTTAGTGAAAAATCCTGAGGAAAAACAACGCTACAAACTAAAGGAGGGTGATATTGTACTAGTGGGTTCTAGTAATTCCAAAAGAATTGAAAGATGGAAAACACAGAGTCGCTCGGTTAAAACTGGCTCATACTACCATTATTCGGCCAATACAACGACTTTATCCCTTGGAAATACGTTTCGAGGACTTATCAGTTCCCCCAAATTATGAAACGAAAATAAGTAATGAAGGTATCTTTGATATCTCTGAAGAGCCTCCTGAAATAAAAAATACACGAAGTGGTCGTCAAGTAAAGATGCCCAAGAGACTAGATCTTTGACTGAAAAGACACTTTTTCTTTTTTTTTATTCTTTTCTTTAGAGAGTTTATGTCATAAAGTAAATTTTAAACTAATTTATAGATTTCAGTTAAAGTACTTTACTTCAGTAACAGTTGTTTCTCTCAGTAGTTTGTTTATATTTCTCACTAACGTTTCCCCCTTTTTGGTTAACTTTATATGTTTATTAAGTTTTGTCTTGATTAAAATCAATACAAAAGGTGGGAGTGTTGAGAATCGATTTAGTAGTTTTAATCGTAATCGTTATGTATTTGTTTTATAAAAATAATAACCTGAATCTGTGTATTATGACTGATGTAAGAAGTAATAAAGAAAGGTTGTTTTGTTTTTATTGAGAACTCAGCGTTTCTTTGCGTTGATTTAATTATTAATTTCGCCTTCATTGCTGATAATTTAGGCCTCGTTCGTGAAATGAAACACCTATCCCACTCCTACTCAAGGAAGCGGGAGTGAGTTCCCTAGCTTCACGACATAAGTGACAATCGGCAAAATTCTACTTCCGACACATTTCCCTCCAATCATCCTCACCCACTCACTATCACCTACATCTCCCTCCATCATGCTTTCCACAAGGCAATAACAACATCACTTACACCTTCTATGCATAGATGGATGACCATGACCACGAAGCTAGATGATGTTATTAAATATCACCCCCCAACCCAAACCTCTTCAAAAGTTTCAATTTATCTTGACAAATTACCATTCCAAACCAAAAATCTATTCCCGCTACAGGTTCGAGCACTGTTTGAAAAGTTTCGCCACCGGAACGTCTTAAGAATTAAACGGTATTAATCTGGCAACAGATGGATCCAAACAATCAGACAAAATTGGTGTAGGAATTTATTCCTCCAAAGGGTACACGATCTCAAGTCGTCTTCCTACTCACACATTGATCTTCATAACCGAAGGATTGGTCATACTCTTAGCCCTCAAACATTGCGCTACAAGCAATGGCCACTATATCTGTCTAACGGAAAGCCGTTTGATCCTTCTGTCTCGCAAAAAAGGCACCCGGAAATTTCCGAGAATCTACCTCGTCTTCTTGGGTTGCAGCTTGTACAGGAATAAAAGAAAGCGAACACGCAGACCAACTTGCAGAACAAGCGCTAAACCAAAACTTCATAAGGTATCTTTCATCCCCTCAAGACCTCAGCCAAGCCTTCCTTCATGTACTGCTTAATAAGGAACTCTGTGTATGGAAAGGTTGCAAATACTTCCTTTCCTTTTCCCACCTTGATTGATCTCAAGATTACCGTTCACTCATCAGTTCCCGAAATTTCGATGTCCTAATTGTCAGGCTCAGAACTAAATCTCTTCCAACAAATGCTATCCTACGCAATTGTAAATTGATACAAAACCCAAACTGCCCGTATTGCGGAGGTATCGGCACAGCCATCCCCTCGGCAAAAAGAATCGAAATTGTGATATTATGTCTTCGGATCATCCTCAGGGATGCTCCCCAGACAGTCGCCAATTACAAATTCTTACAAGCAGCAAACCGCTTCTGACTTTTTGCTGCAAACTCTAGCTATCAATCAAGCCTCAACCCTAAATTATATTAATGAAAATACAAAGCTATACGCTAAAACCTAGAAATCGTTGTTACCTTCTTCAATCAATCAATCAATCATTATTTGCTGATAAGATAAACACACAGAGGAATGATAAACTATATTATAACATACTTTCTTACTAATACCGAAGACGACTTTAATTAACCATATTTTTGTAAAGAAAAGCTTTCAAAAAATTATTTTTGATTTGTCCCTACTTGACTTAAATTTATAAGCCTGGGTATCCATAATCTTACAAATGTAAAGTGAACTATCATCCTAGTAATGGAAACAATATAGAAAGCGCTTTTAAAAGGTTATTTCCACACAGATCAAATATTATCTTCATAATACGGAAAAAAATCGATGTGAATGATAAAATACCTTCTTCCTGACAGTAAATAAAATTCATATTGTGCGTGCATAAATCTTTTTTTTTTTTTAAGAAAAAGATAGTGTTTTCTGCACGATTCATATAATCAAACTATTCATTAAGTGTATTCTTCCTGGCAAAAGGAAACATTATTAAAGGCAATCTCATTCTATGTTGGCAGTAACATTCTATGTTGTGATACTAACAGCAAATACTATATATACTAACTCATATATTATCTTTATGCAGAGAAAAATAGATGTGAATGATACAATATGTTCTTGCTGACAGTAAATAAAATTCATATTTTGCGTGCATTTTTTTTAAAAGAAAAAAGGACAGTGTTTTCTGTATGATTTATATCATCAATAAACTATTCATTAAGTGTGTGTCATTTCTTTTTGGCAAAAGGCAACAATATTAAAGGCAATCTCATTCTATGTTCCCAGTAACATTCTATGTTGTGATACTTACAGCAAATACTATCTGTGCAACGTGTGTCATAGTTGCAATGATGTTCTGAGTGGAAAATATTTACACATATGGAAATTTAATCTTTGTAGTATGTGTGTTCATAAATTTCCAAGTGTAGTTCATAATTATACTTTATTGTAAAGCATTTTACTTCCATTCTAAAAAGTGTACAAAAACTTAATTGTTTTGAGTTCATAATATGAAAATAATTTATTTAAACAGTCATTGTGAAAAATTAATCAAGGTAAAAGGAATAATTTGGTTTAAGTAACACTTTAAACGAGCTTTTCATGCAGTGCATTATGAAACAGTTATAAATAGATTAAAATTGCTGATTTCAGTTGCAGATAATTAAGATGTCTGTCACTTTCATAAAACACATATGATTTGATATTTCTACACAAGAAATTTAAATTTTGATTTTCCTGTTCACACTGAGAAAATGTTTTCTGTATTCAGTTCAGGCAATTTAATAGAATTAAACTTTTTTGACCTTCTCATATTTCTTTTAAGTTTGTGATGGTGAATTTTTCTTCTCCTTAATTTATAATGAGCTATATTTCTACAGTGTCTGTGTGAATAAATTACTATTGAAATCAAATTAGATATTTCATGTTCAAAACAAATATCATTGTTTGTTCATATTCATTTTTATAATATATCCTCCTAGTAACAAATATCATTTAATTAACAATGTCTTCAACTGCATTCATTCATAGTGTATCGAATTAAATTAAACCCAGCACGGGAGAGCATTATTTCCGCACTCTTTTTGTGATAAAATAGTTAATAATTTAGTTTATTATGTTCAACAATTATTATATTATGAAAATAGTTTGTGAAAAATAGAAAATATTTGCATATCAATATAATTTAAAATTAATGTTTTGATATATGCATCTATTAATAAATCATATGCCTGCTGTACAGTTTCTACACTATTATATTTTACTTAGTTAAAAATTTAATCTAAGTAAGTAACTTGATACAGAATGCTCTTTTTTGTATCATGTTATTAAGGGCCTAATTTTATTCAGAATAAGTATCATCCTGTAAGTAAACCTTATTGTTAATCTAACAAGAGTTTTTCAGGAAAAAGACCGTCTAAGCACTAAAATTCATACTGGTGAAAAATCTTATTCTTGTAGTTATAAATAATAAGGGTTTTTCACAAAAAGGTAGTCTGAAAAAACACAGTCGTGTTCATACTGGGGAAAAACCTCCTTGTAGTATATGTAATAAGAGTTTTTCAGAAAAAAGTAATATGACTGAACATAGTCGTGCTCATATTGGTGAAAAACCTTATTCTTGTAGTATATGTAATAAAAGTTTTTCACTGAAAAGCAATCTGAAAAAACACAGTCGTGTTCATACTGGTGAGAAGCCTTATTCTTGTAGTATATGTTATAAGAGTTTTACTCAAAATGAGCATCTGAATAAACACAGTCTTGTTCATACTGGTGAGAAGCCTTTTTCTTGTAGTATATGTAATAAAAGTTTTTCACTAAAAAGTAATCTGAAAAAACACTGTCGCAATCATACTGGTGAGAAGCCTTATTCTTGTAGTATATGTTATAAGAGTTTTTTTCAAAATGAGCATCTGAATCAACACAGTCTTGTTCATACTGGTGAGAAGCCTTATTCTTGTAGCATATGTAACAAAAAATTTTCACGCAAAAGTAATCTCACTACACACAGTCGTGTTCATACTGGTGAGAAGCCATATTCTTGTAGTATATGTAATAAAAGTTTTTCTCAAAGTAAGCATCTAAATCAACACAGTCTTGTTCGTACTGGTGAGAAGCCTTATTCTTGTATTATATGTAATAAAAGTTTTTCACTAAAACGTAGTCTGATAAAACACTGTAGTGTTCATACTGGTGAGAAGCCATATTCTTGTAGTATATGTAATAAAAGTTTTTCTCAAAGTCAGCATCTAAATCAACACAGTCTTGTTCATACTGGTGGGAAACATTATTCTTGTAGTATATGTAATAAAAAATTTTCACTAAAAAGTTCTCTCACTATACACAGTCGTGTTCATACTGGTGAGAAGCCTTATTCTTGTACGATATGTAATAAGAGTTTTTCTCAAAGTCAGCATCTAAATCAACATAGTCTTGTTCATACTGGTGCGAAGCCTTATTCTTGTAGCATATGTAATAAGAGTTTTTCTCAAAGACAGCATCTAAATCAACACAGTCTTGTTCATACTGGTGGGAAACCTTATTCTTGTAGTATATGTAATAAAAGTTTTTCACTAAAAAGTAATCTGAATAAACACAGTCTTATTCATACTGGTGAGAAGCCTTATTCTTGTAGTATATGTAATAAAATTTTTTCACTGAAACGTTCTCTCACTATACACAGTCGTGTTCATACTGGTGAGAAACCTTATTCTTGTAGTATCTGTAATAAAAGTTTTTCTCAAAGTCAGCATCTAAATCAACACAATATTGTTCATACTGGTGAGAAGCCTTATTCTTGTACGATATGTAATAAGAGTTTTTCTCAACGTCAGCATTTAAATCAACATAGTCTTGTTCATACTGGTGAGAAGCCTTATTCTTGTAGCATATGTAATAAGAGTTTTTCTCAAAGTCAGCATCTAAATCAACACAGTCTTGTTCATACTGGTGAGAAGCCTTATTCTTGTAGTATATGTAATAAAAAATTTTCACTAAAAAGTTCTCTCACTATACACAGTCGTGTTCATACTGGTGAGAAACCTTATTCTTGTAGTATCTGTAATAAAAGTTTTACTCAAGGTGAGCATCTGAATAAACACAGTCGTATTCATGCTGGTGAGAAGCCTTATTCTTTTAGTACAGTCAACCCCACTTAAAGGAATACCATTGGTTCCAGCCAACTCTATTCCATTAAGCAGGTTATTCGATTAAAAGGGTAGTGCATTATTTAATCTTAAATCTTATGCTTTAACAACATTTTACTTCTAAGTGGTATTTAATACATAGTATGATGTTTTGATTAAATAATCATAATTAAAACTATCAATATTAGTATCATTAAATATACTAATCTCATTTTAAGAAATAATTAAATAAATTAATGCTAATGAAAAATATAATATACGTACCATAATATAATTTTAATTTATTTAAAAAAAATCTGTAATGGAAGACTGTTTTGATACACATTTAATTGAACATTTATCTACTTTTTTTTTCCAAGTTGTACAGTACATTATAGTCCCTTCCATTACATTCGAAATGTCATGCTCACCATTCAACCAACTCAAGAGTTATTCACTGAAGTAAGCAATGATTATTTTAATTTAAAGGGAACCCTGTATAGTGTGAAAGCAGGTTTTTTTAATCTACATCTTATCAAAACAAATAACGCAAGAGGACTAGAAGTTTTTCCCGCAAAATAAATAAATCACTCTATACCTTCCGGCTGTGCAAGTGAATAGTGTCAAAACCCCGTCCGTTTACTCTAATGTACAACTGCTGGTAACATTTGATTAATGCCTTAACCATTAACACCTGTTTAGAGCAGCAAATGAATAGGAAGTGCCATTGAAGTGATTACCGGATGTATCGTCTTAACTGAAATTCCATTCTTTCTATCTGGTGAAACTTTTCGTACAAATATATTAAAAATTTTCATTTCAGTACCTCTTCTATATACAATTAAGCGAGGACTAGAAGCAACAAATAACCATTTAAGCGGGGAAATGTAACATTAGTTTCATATAAAATGATTTGGTTCCATTTAATTTTATTCGTATAAATCTATCTAGAAAGATATTATCTTTCCGCCAGTTATCTAGTGGTTGTTCATTCGTGCTACTTAATCTTATGTGATTAAGTGGACACAACTGTATATGTAAATACAGTTTTTCGCTAAAATGTCTGATAAAACACAGTCGTGTTCATACTGGTGAAAAGCCTTATTCTTGTAGTATATGTGAGTTTTTCAGAAAGAGTGTTTCTGAATAAACATTGCTATGTTTATTCAGAAAGAGTGTTTCTGAATAAACATTGCTATGTTTAAATTGGGGAGAAACGTTATTCTTGTTGTATATTTAATAAAAGTTTTTCACTAAAAGGTAGTTTGAGAAAACAGTCGTGTCCATACTGGTGAGAAGCCTTATTCTTGTATTATATTTTGTAAGAGTTTTTCACGAAAGTTTTCTCTGACAAAACAGAATTGTGCTCCAACTGGTGAGAAACCTTATTCTTGTAATATATGTAACAAGAGTTTTTCATTAAGAGGTAGTTTGACTCAGCATAATCGTCTTCATATTGGTGTGAAACCTTGCTCGTGTAGTATATCGAATAAAGCTTTTTCAAGAAAGAATTATCTAACTAGTCACAGTCATGTTATTGCTATTTAAAAGCCATATTCTTGTTTATGTTCAAAGTTTTCTTCTTTTTTTTCACTTAAGGTCCATCTTAATTTATTGCAGTTTTATTCATACTTGTGAAAAACTTCATTTTTGTAACATATTTTAAAAAAAAAGAGTATTTAATTTTTCAAAAGCTGACTTTACTGTTTGTGTTTTCACTGGTAAGAAACCTTTTTGTTGTAGTATAATGGAATGAGAGTTTTTTCTCTGAAATGTCATCTGACTAAATGCAATATTGTTGATACTAGTGTAAAGTGACCACATTTTTATTGAGACAAAGCGGGACAAATGGGATGAAATGAGAATTACAATTTAGTCAAACTTTCAACACGCACAATATATATATAAAAATACGAATAAATGTTTGCAAAAATATTTTCAACATCAACTGGAAGTAAGTCAGATGCTGTTTGAATAGTATAGGTATAGAATGTGCGCTGCACAACCTACTCCAATATTTTTTTGCTTCAAATGTTCGTTAAGTTTCGTAAAAACGTTATTGATGCCTCTTCTAGCTTTTCCACCAAAATTTATGTTAGTGTTATCAGCGCAATGGGCAATAATTTTATTGTTTAAATTATTCTTTTTTAAAATAGTACTTATTGAATCAAATATTATTTGTGAAGTTTCATCAGGTAATGAAACAAAATCTAATATTCTAATTTTAATTCCTGTTTCTGGATCAAAAAATCTAACACCTGTCACCTGTGGGAAATAATTTTAAATCTTTGTGGTTGGAAGCATCAGAATATATGGATATAAATGCGCATTTTTCTAATTCCTTCTGCAATTGTGAAAACGAATATGGTGAAAAAACATTACAAATAATTGCTTCGGTTTTTGTCCTTGCACATGCTTATTTTTTGTCGTATAATGTTTTGATCACTTGCGACGTACAATCCATTGATCTGAAACTTTGATTGTGGTTTATTATGGTGCTGAAAGCAAATAGCCCTTCCACTAATGCTAGCTGTTTTTCCGTGTTGCTAAAGCTAGCACTGCGAAAAAACTGTTAATTTTAGATGAGAAAGCGGCATTATTAAAATATCTTTTGCGCCTCTTTGTCGCTAGATGTTTAGTAATATCGTTTTTTCCACCATGTGAGACCGAAAATTCAGCATTGCGTTTATCACACCGTACCATGTAGTCTATTTTGGTACTTTTAATAAATGGAAATTCTCTGCTTAGTTCTTCATTAAATTTGTATCCTCTTTTTATACTCATCTTTTATTTTGTGGGTAAATACTAGAAATAAATAAAAATATTACTACAAGGGCTAAAAAAGAGTATTAAATTTTACCTTATTGACCGTTACTTTGTGGCGACTATTGCTCAACCTTTGTCAATCAAATAATGAGTCAAACCGAACGTCAAATTGAAAACAACAAACCGCACTGTCTAACGACAGTCCTCACTTATCTGAATTAAGCCGAGACGTAAAGAGAATGATCGCACACCACCGAGTAAATCTAACTTGGTACATTGCTGCTCTGAACGCATTTTATGTGTTTTTTAATTCTTTATATTCACCATAATACTTAATAATAGGAATATATTTTTACAGTACATTTAAAATAAGAAATGCAGATATTTTCTAAAAAGCGGGACATTTTTAAAAATCGGCGGGACGCGGGACAGTCCACCAAAAAGCGGGACTGTCCCGCCAAAAGCGGGACGTGTGGTCACTTTATACTAGTGACACACAATATTTTTGAAGTATGTGATAAAATAGTTTTTTTAAATAATAGGGATCTAAATGTTTGCATTCATGTTCATATTGGTTTTAATTTACCTTGATTACTGGATTATATTACTTTTTTTACTATCAGTTATGTTTGACTAAAGTATAAATTGTTATTTATTTTCTTAGCATTAGAATCCTGAGTTCAAGTTAATATGATTTTTTAAATGAAAAAAAAAAAAAAGACTTCTAGTCACTTTTAATTAAAATTATTTGTAACATCTTTTGTTTAATAAATCTTTTCTAACACGTGTTGTACAATTATTTTTATAAAAGTAGCTCTTGTAATTGTATTACTGAATGTTTATTTGTAATTTAAAAAAAAGACAAGTGATGAAAAACACAAATTAATATCTAAAATTACTTTTGGTATTAATATTTGTAATGAAAATTTCACTAATTGAGAAAAAAATTAAAGTTATATTATCTGTTCAATTAATTTTACTCAGTAGTTTTTGGTTGGTGCCCTTTTAAGTATGGAGGGCAATAAGCAGCATTTTCGTCATATTTTACTATAGAAAAGGTGAAAATGCTGTTCATGCCAGAAAGAAATTAACCAATGTGTATGGAGAAAATGTGTTGACAGTGCTGGATTACCCATTATGCCAGACTAGACCATGGCCTGGGGCCATTTGAAAATTTTATTTTTATATGCATCGATTGGCTTTTGAATAGTTTAAATGTTTCGCAAATAAAGTACATTTTCGCAAATAAAGCTCATTCGCAAATAAAGTACATAAGTGCATTTTTTGCATCCGCTTATTCTATCTAAAGATATCATGCCCCCGTTTTGAACTTCGAAATGGTTATGCCCATAAAATTGTAAAATTCGAATTTTTTTAATTGTTACATAGTATAATTTTACGGACAAAAAAAGGGGCTATTTTAATCAGGGGACTAGATGTTAATATATATTGTAAATAAATACAAAGAGACCAGGTGCGGCGCCAGTAGGGGGCAATTGCCCCTCTGTCGGGCATCGTTTGCCCCCCTGTCGGGACGAATTTAAATGTCGTCGGGAAAACAATACCGTCTTGAAAAGAAATAAAATAATTTTTTTTTTTAAGAAGTAATTTTTTTTTTTTTTTTTTTTTGAAATTGAGAATAAATAAAAAACTTAAAGACGAAAATGCATTCTTTTTACTTGCACTTTACCTCCTACTTCCTGTTCACTTTTCCTCTGAAAATTCTGAGGGACATGTCTTTTGTTTGTGTCCATATGGAAAGTCATTCAACACCCCATGATACTCATGTTACCACACTTTTTGAGACTGACCATAATGCATGTGCACTTTCTCCGCATTCAATGAAGAAAAGTATTTTGTTAAATGTCACGCCGTTTAATGTAAAGAATTCGATTTTTAAATTATTTGGAAGTAGTGAAGAACTAAGTTTGTTCTGCCAATCTTTTTTTTTTTAATTTGCTCTTAAATAGTGTATATATTTATATATGCTAATTAGGACTGGGCGATATTAGAAATTATATATCGTCAGTTTTGCATCGCGATATAGCGATGTATCGCGATATAGTATTTTTGAATTTCATTTACTTTAAGGCACAGAAAGTCAGATTTCTATCAAGACTTTATACGCATATTGATTTAAATCAATTTATAAATTTGAAAATATATATGTTTTGCTAAAGAAAGATATTAAATAAATTGACTAAGATGTACAAATCTTACTTAAAATATTTATTGAAAAAATGTGTTTAGATACAGAATGAAATATTTACACTTCTTTATCGTTTATAAGGTATAAGCAGTCTTAATTTAAGTTAACCACTAAAACAGCCTTAATGAAAAAAAATATTGTTATTAAACAAAAGCTGATTTTAAAATTTCAAAATATATTTTAATTAAAATAAAAGTTAGATTGACTAAAAGCCGAAGTTTAAAATTAAAAATGTTCGAATTTTAAACTAAAAAGTAAACATAAGAATTGTAATAATTTCTTAAAATTTTCGTTCTCTGAAAGATTTCTCAGTTTAAAAATAAAAAGGGAATTTTATAAAGATATCTAGCTGAAATTATTGAAAGAAAATTTAAAAAATTAAAAAAAAAGTTTGTTAAGAAATTCATTATACACTTAAAACAAAGTGTTAAAAATATTTTTTTTTTTTTTAAAAAAAAGAAACTTTTTTTAACAAATCAATATTTGCTTGTACTATTATGCGTAAATAATTACAGAATTATTAAGTTCGATCGTAATGTTCAAATTCTTAATGAAGAAGTAAACACAAGTTTTGTTATATTTTCTAAAAATGATCACGCAAATAACAAAAGATTTCTTAGTTTAAAAATAAAAAAATAAATAAAAGTGAAATTTATCAATATATTTACCTAACAGCATAGGAACAAAATTTAAAAAATAAGTTCGTTAAAAAATTATTTGTATGCTTAAAACAAAGAGCTAAATAAATTTTAGAAAAAAAATGCTTCTTAAACACTATTTTTATTATTATTTCATATAAATAATTAAATTAAATTAAATAATGAACGAACGAAAAACAAAGTAAGGCAAAGTTTCTTAATTAAATTCTTAAAAATAAAAGAATTGTGATATTCGGTAATATATTTAGCTAATTAACTAATAATATAAAACGAAAATTAAAAGAAAATAATGATTTTACTCTCTAATAAAACGAAGGAGTAATTGATAAAAAATAAAAAATAAAAAGAAATGAATAAAATTCGCAAGCTTTTCAAATTCTTTTGAACAAATAAAGTTTATTGACTTATGTCCAAAAAATAAGTTTTGTTTTAACTTTATTTCTAAAAATAAAAACAACTAAAGATTTATAAATTTAAAATCAGTAATAGAAGCCCATTAAATTATTAGAAGTTTTATCCGAAAGGTTTTTAATAAATTAGAAGAAAGTAAAAAAATAACCTAACAAATTTATTTACTTTGTAATTTAATTCCTTATGGGTGTCTTAAATTAGATTTCCGATAATTTTCACATTTAAAAATATAAAAAAAGTTTTGTCCGAAAATAAATAAAAAACTTACCTAATTAATGAAGAAACTTTTCTTTATAAATTCTTTTCAATAATAGATTGCGTTCAGAACAAGGTTACGACGGCGATCACGAAGTTAATCCCATTGAAAATAATCTACAAGAAACGATTTCAAATCGCGAAGGTGCGAAAACGAACATGTGATACAACGATATAAGGTCTCAAAACTGATTCTGATTCTACCGCTCATCAGTCAAGGCCGTCTCAACATAACGAAACAATATCGTCTTCCACAGCGCGAGTTGGCATCGGAACGTAAGAGAAAGTCCTTGCGTGTATCGCTATATCGTCTTCTTCACCCGACGGCTTAAATCAGATTTCTGATGCATCGCTTGGAATGAAAGTTGCTGTATCGGTTTGCCGATATAGGCGTTAAATCGATATGTCGCGATATATCGATTTATAGCCCAGTCCTAATGCTAATAAATTCAATTATAATTGCTTATATAAGAGTTAAAATATTTAAATAGACTAAAGTATTTGAATAATATAAATTTTGGTAGTAATAACTACCAAGTTGTCTTATGAACTACAATAAAGAGGGCATCAATCATTCTGTAGTTAAAATGCACGTGCTATTCAACCAGAAATAGTTTTTCTAATCATGAAAATACATAATTTTTTTTAAATACAATAAAAAAAATAAGGATTAATGAAATGGATCTACAAATCAGGATTGTAATTTCTGCTCTCGTCGGAAAAGTTCATCTTCCTGTCAAAACTTTTTTTTAAAAAAAAAAACCGACGAAAATAATAATTTATTCAATTACGCCTAATTTTATTTATTTATGCGTTTTTTGTATTATATACACCACTTTCTCCAAAATTGTGCAAAAACTGCACAGCAACTGCTTTAATCGACATATAACGCGTTTACATTATAACGAAATTTATAATACTGCATATTAAATTTTCCGTTGTTTTTTACAACTTAATAAATACCTTAAACCTTATGTCTTGCAATAAATTAATCTTATTCAATTTTTTTGTTATTATTTATTTACTTATTTTTGGAAAAATTTAAATTATATTTATTCATTTAACAAGAA
The DNA here is from genome assembly GCF_982258835.1 of Parasteatoda tepidariorum. Lineage (NCBI taxonomy): Eukaryota > Metazoa > Arthropoda > Arachnida > Araneae > Theridiidae > Parasteatoda > Parasteatoda tepidariorum. The sequence continues at coordinate 89,284,631 of NC_141763.1, read as the reverse complement.
TTTTGTATGAAACAAAAAGGAAAAATATTAATCATTCAGAATTAACTCATTTTTGCTTTATAAATGTACATACGTTGCAAGGTTTATTCATCTTCCCTTTCTTTTTCATTAGTCGATTGATGATTAATACAGATTAAATTTAATATGTTATAAAATTTTAAAAAAAAACGTATTCAAATTTTTTTTAATTAAAATGAAAAATAAAGATTTAAATTTTTTTTTTCCTTGGAAATTTTTTGTAACATATATCAAAACTAGTTTAGTATAGTTTTAATACACTTTCCATAGATGCAAATATTTATTCTTAAAAACCAAAATTTCCTTTCGTATTTTTTGCAAATTAAAGTACAGTAAGAACTTGATATATCGAGATTCATATTGCGAGATGTCCGATATTACGATACCTTTGAAACATTAATATTTAAGATACAAAAATTCTTTGCTTATAACGAGTAAAAGAAAAAAAAAGTTTTCCGCAATAGCGAAAAAAATTCGTTTGAGAAAAATGCATTTTTCTATTATTAAAACTAATGAAAGAGGACAAAATGGAAGGCGTTTTTGTTTATTTATATCTGATATTAATATTGAAAGTGAACATCATTTCACCTTATTTTCCTCCTCCAATCATAATCCTTGAAGTAATCAAAGCATCATATGTGGATGACCACCAGCTGAAATACCTTTCTATATAAAAATGAAAAAATTTTTTGCTATTACCAATAATATTGACATATACTTCAAATGAATGTACAGTATGCAAAAAAAAAAAAAAAAAAAAATGGACCCACCAGAATAACTTTTGATCTAAATTTCGGATCTTCATGTTCTAGGACTCGTTCTTAATGGTTCGAAAGGGTGACTTCAAATATACTAATTAATTAGTGCAAACGATATTTTAAATTAGGAAATAAGATATAAAAGCGTACTTTCTCTGATTAAGCATACCTTTTTCCGACTGATTCGGATTTCTAACCCCCAAAATATCGTAGTTTCAATCTAGAAATATTGTTTTAATAGTTTTTTCAGGAGCGCGTTTGACAGATTTGACCCTTTAATGTCAACTTTAGTTTTTGGTTATTTCACTATATCCCAAATTTTCAAGCGAATTGAAAAAGTTTTGAATTCTAATTCGTTTTTCTAGAGATAATTTCATGCAAAATATAACTTTTATTAAACATTTATTATTACTTTACTTAATGAAAGCCGAAAAACTTAAGAAATTTAAGGTACACAATTTTTTTCATCATTTGAAAGAATTCAATTTTAAATGTCAAAATACAAAATTAAAGCAAAATCGGGCAAATAAATCTTGAGAACTAAAGAAAAAACTCGTATTTTTCGATATTTGGTCTCCTAACTCCAATCTTTTGTGCCTATTTTTTTGTGACTTTAAATTCGTAACTATAAAAGCAGGAGCAAATTTTAAAACGCAGAGGAAAGAATGTTTCGTGTTGATATGTGATAAACAATAGATAATTAAATGCGTGAAAGATTATTCGTTGCAGGCGTATGCCAATATGTAAAATGCTTCTGCGGGGCAAAACAGAAATTTTTTGTGGTAAGTTTGGTTTCAGCTCAGTAGAGAAACGAAAACATAGGCAGACAAACAGCAACCATATGCGGCAATTTATTTTTAAAATATAAGTTAGTTAATATTTGTTTTTCGGACGCAAATTTAAAATTTGTCAAATAAAAAATCATTACAAATTTTAGCAATATTTTTTTAATTTTATATTTTAACCCGATGTACTCACTCTTTTTCTCAAATGGAGAAATTAACATCTTGCCGAACATGGATGTTCACTTTAAAAGCATCTTCGAAAAGAAAAAGAAATCATAAGGAGAAATTTTAAAAGTTTATTTCTGTTTATTTACAATATATATTAACATCAAGCAGAGCCGGATTATACCTTTCGTAGGCCCTAGGCATAGCCGTTTTTAATGTTAAAAGATGTTTTTAAAGTGAATGTCCGGCAAAATGCTAATGTCTCCATTCGAGAAGTCCATCGGCTTAAAATATAAGATTCAAACAATATAGCTTAGGTGACAAGGGACTTTCAAAGAAGCAAAAATTTGTCAAAAAATCGATATTTTACATTTTATATTTTTGAATTTTAGGCATTTAACTGAACATTTTTAAAAAAAAAATTTCTGGAATAAGAGCGAAATTGATGAAGTTATGGCCATTTCAGTTTTGACCACGCCCCTTTTTTTTGTCTGCAGGTAACTGTTAAAATTAGTTTAGTTTAAAATTAATTTAAAATTAGTTGAATATTTTGTTAATTTTTTAAAAAAAATTTAAAGTATATAATTATTAAACTAGTTCATTAGACAATATTTATAGGTATTTATATTAAAAACAAGAAATATTTGATCAGATGTAAAATTTGCAATGAAAAAGTACTAAAAGTCATTTTTCTCAAAATGTCTTTTTTGAGAAATTTACAATTTTCAAACTGTTCCAGCGTAATAAATTTTCATTCTATTGACCTGAGAATTTAATGCTACATATTTATGAATATTATTAACATTTTGTTGGAAAAGTTTTTCGAATTAAGTGAATAGTATTTTTTTTATTCATGATATTTTATAGAGGTATCATGATATTTTCCTAAAAATGTAGGTTATTTACTGTTTTTTTAATGTTATTTGTTTCTATAATAAAAAATAAAAAAAGTACTTCCAACAATTTTTTCAATATTACCTAATATGTAATATTTTAAAAGAATTTTGTCATTTTGATAAAATTTCAGACGCGAGGAGTAATATAAAAAAAAAACATAAAAAATTGAAAAATTTAAATTTTTTAATTTCTTAAATTTTGAAATATATTTTTGAAATTTTGTATAAAAGTTGTTTTTAGCAATATAAATGTATCCTGAAAATTTCAAGCAAATCCCTTGATAATTTCAACAAAAAATTTGAAAGCCCTTTGTCGCCTTAAATTTGTAATTATTTTACAATTTTTAAATTTGCGTCCGAGAAACGAATACATGCGCCCGAGAAACGAAACATGGCTGCCGTTTGTCTGATTGTTTTCGTTTCTCTGCAAAGCACACTTTCTACCAAGATTTCTGTTTCCCCCTGCAGAAACTTTTTACATATTGACATACGCCTGCAACGAATAACCTTTCACACAGTTAATTATTTTTTACCATATATCAACGCGAAACATCGAGGCCGGATTTACGCATAAGCTGTAGCTTGGGGCCCCGAGATCTCACTTTTTTTTTTTTTTTTTTAAAGTTTTAGTCAGAGCTGGGGCCCTCTGAAGCCCAAAATACATTTATTTTATTTTTTACATTATCGGACGCTTTTCAAAATCTAATCCGGAATGTTTACAAATATAAAATAATTGTTACTCTTCACTTTTCTAACCAAAAGAGCAACAAAACGCTCTTTTGACTGACGAAATATCTCCGATTTCGCAACTACCACACACAGAGTTGTCAAATAGCCGCCTCATTTTACACTGGGGGAAAATGTTTTTAGCTTCTTTAAATTGCTTGGGCATTTTTGTCCTTACTTCGGATATCGACAGAAACATCCTTTTTTCTGATTTATAGTCATAAATTGCTTGGAACAAAGAATTTCTTGGGCAGTAAATGGGAGGGTCTGTCTTGAGATTTCTGTTGTGTCACATTGTCGCTAAAGTGGTCCTCGTTCGATTTTAATTTTTTTTTACAAAATTTAGATATTTTTTCTAATTTATAATTGAAAGTTTTTTCCCCTTTAATTATCCAAAATGTTTCAACAAGCCCAATTGTTTAATTTACTTAATTATTGTAATTGATTTTTTGTTATTTTTCAAATTAATCGTGCATGAATCCGTGAAGGCCGAATTTTTATATCAAAATATTCGTAGGATATTAAGAAGACATAATTTTTTCACCTTTGGAGGTAAGCAAATGTTTTTATTAAATCAACTTTGGTTGCGGTTAAGTTGGAAGGTTTGCACAGTTATTTTTTACTACTACATAATTTCTACTTGATTATAGTTCATTCTTATCTAATAAATTAGAAAAAAAAAGATAAAGTTATTGATTGAGATCTGTACCAAAATCAGGAATATATAAAAAAAAAAAAAAACTTTTATTCAAAAAATACACACTTTTAGTGTAAATAAAATATAAGGTATTCATTTCTAATTACTTACTATTTCTAAATTTATAGCATCGAAATATTTATTTAGATATACAGAAGAAAATTAAATGAATTTGATATACTTAGTTTAATTTCATTGTTTTATAAAAATTATTTCTCTGCAATATTAAATTTTAACTCATATTTAAAATAAGTGTAAAAGTCAAAGTGTAAGACAATAGACTTATTTCCAAGATCGGATTTGACATTTAATGCTAAGGTTCGTTTTTAGTATTTATGTCAAAATAGTTAGTGCGGAAGTAGTAGAACACAAAATTACGTAAGAAAAAAAATACACTATATTTCTCGCAAAAAAAAAATTATGGTAACAAAACCAAAATAATATGGTACTTGAACCATTCATTCGGTAATTGTTCCGTTCGCATTGCAACAGTTTATCACAAATTATGCTTTTAAAAATTATAGCTCTTATTACCAATCATTTAATAAAAACGCAAAACTGAAAAATAAAATTAACCGAATTAATGATTATCATGCCATGCTCTAAGAGAGCGGCTCCTAATTATTATTTAGGCTTCATGTTTCTAAGTCTTATAGATTTTGAGCAGCAAAGCAAAATGTAATGTAAAAAGGAAAAAATTTGCGAAAAATCATATAAAATTGCAAATAACATGTATTCAAAATTTCAACAAAATAAAAACTCTGTTAAATATATAATGGCCCTTCCAGCATGCCAAATTTTCACTCTTTGCTTAAAATATGCTTATGATGATCTTAAAATGTGTTTCTGTTGTAACTTTCCTCCCTCCCTCAAAAAATATGTGCAATAAAAGAAAGGTTCTACATTATTGTCTCATTACAATCACATTTAACAATCAAGTAATATTATCACATTTTTTAATAATTTAATATTAATACTTAACAATAAAAAATAATGACAGTTTACTTTAGATGTATAGAAATAGAATTGAACTTATAAGGGTCTCATCATTTTCAGCAGCTTAGGGCCCCGTCAAACTTAAATCCGGCCCTGCTTATGCAGTAAGTTTGGTGTCTCGTAAATTGGACAATCCCACAGAAACTGATTGGGAAATTGTGCAGACTACATTCAGATACCTTCGTACTACCGTTGCACATGGCATCGTATATAGCAGTGCAGATGATAGAAGCCTTATGTTGTTAAGTGATGCAGATAATAACAGTTGTGATGAAACTCGGAGATCTATTTTTCTGTGGTGGCGGTACAATTACTTGGAGAAGTAAATTGCAGGAGGCTATAACTAATTCAACAACAGAAGCAGAGTTCATGGCAGCAGCTGATGTTTCACGCTCGAACTAAGCACATCGATCAAAGATACAAGTTTGTCCAAGATGAGTTTTCTAAAGGACAGTTTGAACTAGGCTACGGCAGAAGTGATGAGCAACAAGCGGACATTCTGACGAAGGCACTTCCAGCATCTCAGTTTCATGCTCAAAAGGCATTACTTGGTATCCAATCAGACTTTCTTGCACAGTGAATAAACAAGAAAAGAAAGCTACAAGCATATATCGCAACTCCCGTAATAAAGCTTATTTAAGGTTTCGATGATAAATTTTCCATTTATTTCAAATCACCAATGTTTCAAATTTATTAGGAAATATAATTATTGCTTGATTAATAAAATAAACATTTAAATTAGAAAAATATTTACAAAAATAGTAGTTATGGAAATTTTTCAATGCGAACCAACTAGAGAAAAACAATTAAGATTTAAACAAAATCATGCAGATATCTAATAACATTTTTATTATGTCTATGAAATATATATTTTCATAATTAATACAATTTTAGTTCCTAAGGGGTTTACAAATATTCATAAATAAATTTAATGATGATAGTAAAAGAGAAATAAATAAAAAAAATTTAAAAATTAAATAAAAAAAAGAACCTTTAATTTATTATTAGTTTCATATTGGTTAATGCATAGTCTTAAAAATGAAATGTAACATATTTTAAATAATTGACAATTTCAATATTTCAACTTCAAAAATTACTGATGCTTCTTTTAAGGTAGGCTTTATTAAATATCGGTTAATTTCTTTCTGGCATGAACAGCATTTTTGTATATTTCTATAGTAAAAAAGTAAAATATGACGAAAATGCTGCTTATAAGGGCACAAACCAAAAACTACTGTGTAGAATTAATTGAACTTTTTCACACACAAACCTTGCCATATCAGCTCTCAAAACATGTAATGACATTGTGGCTTAAGCGTGAAGTTGGGTTCGAAAAAAATACAATGAAATCCTCTTCGGAAAAATGACATTACATCACGAACAACCCTTCAATATGGCTTAAATTTTTTCTCAATTAGTGAAATTTTCATTAATAGCAAAAGTAATTTTAGATAATAATTTGGGTTTTTCACCACCTGTCTTCTTTTTTTAAAGAAAAATAAACATTCAGTAATACAATTACAAGAGCTACTTTTATAAAAATAATTGTACAACACGTGTTAGAAAAGATTTATTAAATAAAAGATGTTACAAATAATTTAAATTAAAAGTTGCTAGAAGTCTTTTTTTTCATTAAAAAAAATATATTAACTTGAACTCAGGATTCTAATGCTAAGAAAATAAATAACAATTTATATTTTAGTCAAACATAACTGGTTGCAAATAAGTAATATAATCTAGTAATCAAGGTAAATTAAAACCAAAAACCAATATGAACATGAATGCAAACATTTAGATCCCTGTTATTTAAAAAACTATTTTATCACATATACTTCAAAAATATTGCGTGTCACTAGTATCAACAATACTGTATTTAGTCAGATGACATTTCTGAGAAAAACTCTCATTCCATTATACTACTACAACTCACCAGTATGAACACGACTGTGTATAGTGAGAGAACTTTTTCGTGAAATTTTTTTATTACATATACTACAAGAATAAGGCTTCTCACCAGTATGAACAAGACTGTGTTTATACAGATGATGACTTTAAGAAAAAATCTTATAACATATACTACAAAAATAAGGCTTCTCACCAGTATGGACACGACAGTTTTCTCAAAATACCTTTTAGTGAAAAACTTTTATTAAATATACAACAAGAATAAGGTTTCTCCCCAATATGAACATGGCAATGTTTATTCTGAAACACTCTTTCTGAAAAACTCACATATACAACAAGAATATGGCTTCTCACCAATATGAACACGGCTGTGTTTTATCAGACATTTTAGCGAAAAATTCTAATGACATATACCATCTTCCCCACTTAATCACATAATCCGCTTATGTGAATAAAATTTAATGGAACCAAATCATTTTATATGAAACTAATGTTACATTTCCCTGCTTAAATGGTTATTTGTTGTTTCTAGCTCTCACTTAATTGCATAAAGAAGAGGAACTGTAATGAAAATTTTTTAATACATATATTTTTAAGAAAGATTTCACCAGCTAGAATGGAATTTCCGTTTTTCTGTTAAGAAGATACATTTGGTAATCACTTCAATGACACTTCCTATTCATTTGCTGCTCTAAATAGGTGTTAATGGTTAAGGCATTAATCAAATGTTACCAGCAGTTGTACATTAGAGTAAACAGAGAGGGTTTTGATACTATTCCCTTGCACAGCCAGAAGGTATAGATTGATTTATTTATTTTATGGTAAAAACTTCTAGTCCCCTTGCGTTATTTGTTTTAATAAGATGTAGTTTAAAAAAACCTGCTTTCACACTATACAGGGTTCCCTTTAAAGTAGAATAATCATTGCTTACTTCAGTGAATAACTCTCGAGTTGGTTCAATAATGAGCATGACATTTCGAATGTAATGGAGTGGACTATAATGTACTGTACAACTTCAGAAAAAAAGCAGAAGAATGTTCAAATAAGCGTGTATCAAAACAGTCTTCCATTACAGATTTTTTAAAAATAAAATTAGATAATATTATGGTACGTATATAATATTTTCCATTAGCATTAATTTATTTTAGTATTACTTTAAATGAGATTTGTATTTAATAATACCAATATTGATAGTTTTAATTATAATTATTCAATCAAAACATTATACTTTATATTAAAAACCATACTATATATTAAATACCATAATTGAATAACCTGCTTAATGGAATAGAGTTGGCTGGAACCAATGGTATTGCTTTAAGTGGGGTTGACTGAACTAAAAGAATACGGCTTCTCACCAGCATGAATATGACTGTGTCTATCCAGATAACTTTTTAATGAAAAACTTTTATTACATATACAACAAGAATAAGGTTTCTCGCCAGTATGAACACGATTGTGAGTAGTGAGATGACTTTTTCGTGAAAATTTTTTATTACATATACTACAAGAATAAGGCTTCTCACCATTATGAACAAGAATGTGTTGATTTAGATTCTGACTTTGAGAAAAACTCTTATTACATATACTACAAGAATAAGGCTTCTCACCAGTATGAACACGACTGTGAGTAGCAAGATGACTTTTTAGAGAAAATTTTTTGTTACATATACTACAAGAATAAGGCTTGTCACCAGTATGAATAAGACTGTGTTTATTCAGATGCTCACTTCGAGAAAAACTCTTATAACATGTACTACAGGAATAAGGCTTCTCACCAGTATGAACATGACTGTGTTTTTTCAGATTACCTTTTAGTGAAAAACTTTTATTACATATAGTACAAGAATAAGGCTTTTCACCAGTATGAACAAGACTGTGTTTAGTCAGTCTTATACTTTCTGAAAAACTCTTATTACATATACTACAAGAATAAGGTTTTTCACCAGTATGAACAAGACTGTGTTTATTCAGTATACTTCTTTCAGAAAAACTCTTATTACATATACTACAAGAATAAGGTTTTTCACCACTATGAACAAGACTGTGTATAGTTAGTGTACCTCTTGTTGAAAAACTCTTATTACATATTCTGCAAGAATAAGATTTTTCACCACTATGAACAAGACTGTGTTTAATCAGTGTACTTCTTCTTGAAAAACTCTTATTACAAATACCACAAGAATGAGATTTTTCACCAGTATGAACACGGCTGTGTATAGTCAGTGTATCTCTTCTTGAAAAACTCCTATTACATATACTACAAGAATAAAGTTTTTCACCAGTATGAACACGACTATGTTTTGTCAGATTACCTTTTAGTGAAAAACTTTTATTACATATATTACAAGAATAAAGTTTTTCACCAGTATGAGCGCGACTGTGTTTAGTCATATTACTTTTTTCTGAAACTACATATACTACAAGAATACGGCTTCTCCCCAGTATAAACAAGACTGCCTTTATTCAGAAGCTCACTTTGAGAAAAACTCTTATAACATATACTACAAGAAAATGGCTTCTCACCAGTATGAACATAACTATGTTTTGTCAGATTACTTTCTTGTGAAAAACTCTTATTTTATATAACTACAAGAATAAGATTTTTCACCAGTAAGAATTTTAGTGTTTAGACGGTCTTTTTCCTAAAAAATTCTTGTTAGATTAACAATAAGGTTTACTTACAGGATGATACTTATTCTGAATAAAATTAGGCCCTTCATAACATGATACAAAAAAGAACAGTCTGTATCAAGTCACTTACTTAGACCAAATTTTTAACTAAGTAAAATATAATAGTATAGAAACCGTACAGCAGGCATATAATATATTAATAAATGCATACGTAGGAAAATTTATTTAAATTATATTGAGATGTAAATATTTTTCATTTTTCACAAAAAAATTTCATAATATAATAATTGTGAAACATACCGAACTAGATTATTTCACTTTATGTTTTTTTATCACAACAAAACTGCTGAAATAATGTCGTGAATTAGATTTCAATACACTGTGAATGAATGCAGTTTAAGACAGTGTAAAATTAATGTTATTTGTTATTGGGAAGACATTTTATAAAAATGAACATGAACAAACAATGATATTATTTGCTTTGAACATGAAATTATCAAATTTAATTTCAATAGTAATTTTTTCACACAGACACTACAGAAATAGAGTTCATTATAAATGTGATAGTGTTCATTATAAATGTGATAAATATGAAAGGGTCAAGAAAGTTTAATTCTATTAAATTGCCTTAACAGAATACAGAAAATATTTTCTCAGTATAAACAGGAAAATCACAACTAAACATCAAATCATGTGTTCTATAAAAGTGACAGACATCTTAATTATCTGCAACTGTTTAATATTGTACTGCATAAATTATTTTCATATTATGAACTCAAAACAATAAAATGAAACTACTTCTTTTTGCACACTTTTTCTCTCTGCGAAGTAAAATATTTCACAATAAAGTATAATTATGAACTACACCTGGAAACTTATGAACACACAAACTACAAACATTAAATTTCCATACGTGTAAATATTTTCCTGTCAGAACATCATTGCAACTATGACACTCATTGCACAGATAGTATTTGCTGTTTGTATCAGAACATAGAATGTTACTGCCAACGTAGAATGAAATCGCCTTTATAATGTTTCCTTTTGCCAGAAAGAGATGACACACACTTAATGAATAGTTTATTGATTATATAAATCGTACAGAAAACACTACCTTTTTTAAAAATATAAAAAAATGCACACAAAATATGAATTTTATTTACTGTCAGCAAGAAGATATTTTATCATTCACATCTATTTTTCTTTCTGCACAAAGCAGATAATATATGAATTAGATCTGCGTGGAAATAACCTTTTAAAGCGCTTTCTATATTGTTTCCATTCCTGCGATGGCAATTCACTTTACATTTGTAAGATTATGGATACCCAGGCTTATAAATTTAAGCATAGAATTTTCTCTCGGCATTGAATCTTTCAACAAATAAAGATTGATTGATTGATTGAAGAAGGGAGTGACAAGCTCTATGCTTTAGCTTATAGCTCTCTATAAATCCGATAATATAGTTAAGGGGTGAGGTTGCAGCTGGAAGTTGCAGCAAAAAGTCAGAAGTGGTTTGTTGATTCGCGATCGCAACACTCGAATACGTCATCTGGGGAGAGACCTGTTTCATGCCTTTAGCCCTTCTCCCTTCCCTCTCCTCCTCTTTTCAGTTATATAGGAATGTACTACGATATTTTCCCTTTTCTTAATATTTTTCCTTTTCACTTAATAAAAATATTTTCTAAAATTTCCGTGATACTTTTCTTTAGAACTATGTTTAATGTAGTTTTCAGTTCCATATAGTTTTTCAAGTTAAAAGATTTTAATCTATATGAAAATCAAGAGAGAAACTAACGAACTTCCTTCCTCTATGACTTTCCACACGCTAATGGGGAAAGCATGTGAAGTGTTGCCATAGGAAAAGAGTTCTGCTCTACGCCACCTGCAGCCCATTTCGATCGCCAATTGGAAAAACTTGTGGAGGAATTTAAATTTGTCTGTGGTCTGGGGAGCATCCCTGAGGATGATCTGAAGACGTACCATCACAATTTTGATCCTCAGCAGAGGAGATGGCTCCCCTGCTGTGGTAGCCCGACGACTTGCCTGCGATGTCGAGCACTTTACGGTAGAACAATTTAACGAGGACCAAATGTTATATATATATTTTACTGTAATGGCAACACCTCTCTTGTGATTTATAATTTGGCAACACCTCTCTTACGGTTTGTAATCTGTTGTTTACATTTTACTGCAATTCCATTATTCATGTAGCAAAACATTATGTGTCATCTTTGTTGATTAAAGATAAACCTTTTCTGTTTATTTTACTTCATCAATATAACAGTTTAATCAACAAAGATAAAAAAAAAAAAAAATATCTCATCATAAGCTTATCAACATCGTTTTTTTTTCCCATGGAGCAATTGCTAAAGCCAGAACGTTTCGATGTGGACCCAACGAGTTCGGGTGCAGAAACCAAATGGAAACATTGGAAACGGACTTTCACGAACTTTGTTACCAAAATACCTAATGTTAACGACGAAGGTAAGCTTTCGCTCTTATGCAATTACATCTCCGCGACTGTATTTTTAAGTATCAACGATGCGGGAAACTATGACGATGCTATATCTACCCTGGACTCTCTATATATCGTACGTCGCAACGAAATCTTTGCTAGACATTGTTTAGCCTCCAGAGGTCAACAAACAACAGAAACAGTCGGAGAATACTTACAAATCTTAAAACAACTCAGCAAGGACTGTGATTTCAAGGCTGTCACAGCAGAACAATACAAAAACGAGTACGTACGTGACTCGTTTATTCGGGGTCTAAAAAGCTCTCGCATCAGGGAACGACTGCTGGAAAACACAACTATAAGCTTAAATGATGCTTTCGATCAAGCTAGATCTTTGGAATTGGCAGAGCTGCACTCAGCATCCTATCTGACCGTACAGACACCAATGCACACAGCTGCAGCTGATTACGCTGAAAGAAGCAGAGAAACTCGGCCCTTTTCTGAAGGAAATACTTTACTGGAGCAAGAGCACCTTGCTGCCGCAACTCCATCACGATCAAATGCCTGTTTTTTTTGTGGAAATGATCGCCACCAACGAAGTATCTGTCCCGCTAAACATGTAACCTGCCGTAATTGTGGCAAGAAAGGACACTACCAACAAGTATGCAAATCAAAACAACAACGTAATACGAGCGAAGTAGGGACATCTGCACACATCTTAGCCTCTCTTTCATGTGCTGCTCCTAGTTGCCTACAAAAGTCGTTAGCTACAGTGACTGTTAATGGTGTGAAACTTCAAGCTTTAATTGACACGGGTAGCTCCCTCAGTTTTATAAACTCCCGTCATATAACAACATGCCGGCTTAAAGTAGTACCATATCTTGGTAAGATCACAATGGCAAATTCTGCAATGACATCAGAAATTGCTGGACGTTGTATCGTGAGCATTGAGGTCCAAACTCATCGCTATGAAGGAATAGAAATTCTAGTCATGAAAGACTTGTGTGCTGATCTCTTAATCGGGCATGACCTCTTAAAACTTCACTCATCATTGATTGTTAACTTCGAGGGAAGCAAACCTCCACTGGAAATATGCTCTGTAGCTGTTGCTAAGGTAGATCCTGTATCTTTATTCGCCAACTTAACTCCAGATTGCAGACCAGTGATCACTAAGTCGAGACGACACACTATAGAAGACCAACAGTTTATTGCGGCAGAAGTTAGAAGACTGCTAACAGAAAACATCATTGAACCCAGTCACTCACCTTGGCGAGCTCAAGCATTTGTGATTAAAGGTGAAAATCGTAAGCCCAGAATGGTCATTGATTATTCAGTAACCATAAACAAATTTACCTTGCTTGATGCTTATCCTCTTCCTAAAATTGAGGAACTTATTTCCAGAATATCCCAATATGAAATATTCAGTAAAATTGACTTAAAGAGTGCTTATCATCAGGTGCCGATTATTGACTCAGAGAGACATTTCACCGCATTTGAAGCTGATAGAAAATTGTATCAATTTCGTAGAGTTCCTTTTGGAGTGACTAATGGTGTGGCCAGCTTCCAAAGAACTATCGATAAACTCATTCAAGAAGAACAGCTGGAAGATACGTTTCCCTACTTAGATGATGTTACTATTTGTGGAAGGGATCAGCAAGAGCATGATAAAAATTTGCAAAAGTTCCTGGTCGCTGCTAAGAAATTCAATGTAACTTTAAATAATGATAAGTGCATGTACTCTTCAAAATCTATTGCGTTACTAGGATACATAATTGAAAATAAAACCGTTAGACCAGACCCAGAAAGATTAAAGCCATTAATGAGTCTACCTGTGCCTAGGGATACAGCCTCACTGCGAAGAGCTTTAGGAATGTTTGCCCACTATTGTAGATGGATTCCGTCCTTTTCTGCCAAAATTCGCCCTCTATTGACAGAAGGTCCATTTCCCCTCTCAAAGGAGGCAGTTGCTGTATTTGAATCTTTAAAGAAGTCTGTTGCTAATGTCACTCTAGCTGCAATTGAAGAAAACACCCCATTTCGTGTGGAAACAGATGCCTCTGATTTCGCTATAGGTGCTACCCTAAGCCAAGCTGGTCGGCCAATAGCATTCTTTTCTAGAACACTAAATCAGTCTGAACAAAGACACTCATCGATAGAAAAAGAAGCATATGCCATAGTTGAGTCCCTACGTTACTGGAGGCATTATCTCATCGGCAGACATTTCGAAGTATTCACAGACCAACGTTCTGTAGCTTTCATGTTCGATCAACACCATAGAGGAAAAATCAAAAATGAAAAGATCACACGTTGGAGACTTGAATTGGCCTGTTTTAAGTACGACATAGTATATCGCCCAGGAAGCAAAAATGCTACAGCTGATGCTCTATCCAGAATATCAGCAGCTACTATCCCCGGAGCGGATCTAATGGAACTGCATGTTGCTCTCTGTCACCCTGGAATTACACGAATGGTACACTGGGTGCGGTCTAAAAACCTACCTTTTTCAGTCGAAGAAGTAAAGAAAGTCATTCATGCCTGTACCACATGTCAGGAACTAAAACCTCGATTCCACAGAAGTGAAGGCATCCTCATCAAAAGTACAGCACCTTTCGAACGATTGAATATTGATTTTAAAGGCCCGTTACCCTCTAACAACAAAAACCGCTTTCTTTTAACCATCATTGATGAGTTTTCGAGATACCCATTCGCTATTCCCTGTCAAGATATTTCTTCATCTACTGTTATTTCCAGCTTACAAAATATTTTTTCTCTGTTTGGCATGCCCACTTACATACACTCTGACAGGGGGTCTTCATTTATGTCGCGTGAACTAAAAACGTACCTAACTTCACAGGGTATAGCCACCAGTCGTACTACAGCATATAATCCTGCTGGTAATGGGCAGGTGGAGAGATACAATGGTTTAATCTGGAAAACAATTGAACTGGCACTTAAATCAAGAGGTTTAGCCATCAATCAATGGCAGCTGGTGTTGCAAACAGCCCTTCATGCAATACGCTCGCTTCTATGCACAGCAACTAATGCTACACCTCACGAAAGGATGTTCACACATATCAGAAGATCTCACAATGGGTGCTCATTACCTACTTGGCTGTCCACTCCAGGACCTGTTCTGATGAGAAACCACATCCGAGAAAATAAATATGAACCCATTGTTCAAGAGGTTGAACTCTTGGAAGCTAATCCAGAATATGCCCATGTCAGACTGCCTGACGGAAGAGAAACCAGCGTCTCATTGAGGCACCTTGCTCCTCGAGGGGATTTCACTGGGAACCTAGATGAAAACCATCGCCTTACCTTGAAATCTCCCCCACGGCTTGAACAAGTTCAAAATTTAGAGATGGGTACTTCAGGAATAAGAGAAGAATCACTTGAACCCACAGACGAAAATAACATGGCTGAAATGAACTCTCAAAACCTCGTGCCGCTCACAACTCAGAGAACCAGACGTCCACCTAGCTACCTCAAAGACTATGTGACTGAGTAACTAAATGAAGAGGGGGGTGAATGTTATATATATATTTTACTGTAATGGCAACACCTCTCTTGTGATTTATAATTTGGCAACACCTCTCTTACGGTTTGTAATCTGTTGTTTACATTTTACTGCAATTCCATTATTCATGTAGCAAAACATTATGTGTCATCTTTGTTGATTAAAGATAAACCTTTTCTGTTTATTTTACTTCATCAATATAACACCAATACCGCACACTCTCGGTCCCTAAGCAGACTGATCCAAGTGGTCACCCACCTGCACACTGACCACAGCCAGTGATCCTTGACTTCGGTGATCTGGTGGGAACTGTTAGTGAGAGCTTAATTTGAGCAATGATACGTAGGAAACAGGTATCAACTGAAAATATTTATTTGATGTAAATAAAAATAGAACGGAAATTACGAATGAATGACATGAGCGTCTGAACGACGCGGTGTTTGTAAACAGACTGATCAGATGAGTCTCGGCGATGGTGTTGCCAGATTCAGTGTCTGAAAGTTTCAGTAGAGTTGAGTGATATTCTCACACCCCCACTTCACGAAAGTCCCAATACAATACTGAACTTCTTAAGTTGTTCACTAGTCACCGGTTTGGTGAGTACATCAGCAGTATTGGATTTCGAATCAATGTAGCACAACTGGATCAGTCCAAGTTCGACTTTTTCTCTTATGAAATGGTGACGAATGTCTATGTGCTTCACTCTAGATGATAGCATGGGGTTGGTACTGATCCTTATAGCACTTTGATTGTCACAGTATAATTTTATTGCATCCATATTTTGGTTGAACAGTTCCTCTTTGAGTTGTTTAATCCACAGTAATTCTTGTGATGCTGCAGAAATTGCCATGTATCTGCTGTTGATAAGGCGACTGTTTGTTGCTTTTTGGAGTTCCAAATTATGGCACAATTTGATTCGCAGAAGACAAAACCTGTTGTTGATTTTCTGTCGTCTTTGTCGTTGGCCCAGTCTGAGTCAGTGTAACCTTGTAGTTGTCCATTTTTCCGGAAAGTTAGCCTTTTGGATAATGTACCTTTTAGGTATCTGAAAATTCTTTTGACAGCCATCCAATGAGGTTTTCCTGGGTTGTTGGCATATCTACTAACTACCCCCACTGCAAATGCAATGTCTGGACGTGTTCCTTGAGCTGCATATATTAGACTTCCGACTGCTTCTCTATACGGTATCTGTCCTATCTCTTGCCTTTCTTTTTCGTCCTTCGGAGACATTTCTTTGGATAGTACTCAGGGCCGTCTTAATAGCAAGCAGGGCCCCCGGGCACTGAAATCTTTTGGGCCCCTATTAAATTTCATACTGTTTAAAATAGAACTAAAAAACTTCACATGCATAAAATTAAGCATTTTTAAGATATGCTATAATTTTAACAAAGTTAAACACATTTTTATAGCCCCAAAAACTCAATGCACATAAAATAAAGCATTTTTTAACTAGGCATAATTTTTCTTAAATGCTAACAAATTGTAATCCTCAAATAGTAAGTAATTTTCAAAACGAAGAAGCTAATTAAAAAAAGTAAATTAAAAAGCATAGGGGTATAAAAAATTTATTGCATTTTATTTTGTAAAAGACCCAATTTTTGGGTTTACGACTACCAATATTCAATTCCGCAGCCTTGTAATTTTGAACCAATCCAGAAGACAAGGAAACTCCTGGATCGGTACCCCCAGAGGTATGACTTGCTATGGGAACATGGAGGCGTCTGTGACTCGACAGACTTAACGTGCATCAATCACCATTTACTACACGGGGAGTTTTCGGCTGGCGGAGATCGAACCTACGAACTCTTATACATGGGCCCAGTGCCCTACCAAGCAGGCTATCCCGACCAAGGGTTAAACAATTTTCTCATTTTTTATTATAACCGTCATTGAACAGCTGACCCAATTTTTGGGTTTACAAGTTCTAATGTTCAACTCTGTAGCCTTTTACTTTTGAACTCAATATAGAAAACAAAGGAGCTCTTGTATCAAGTATCGGGAGAAATTTTGCATTCGTGGAGTACTTTTTCAGTGGAACTAACCCGCATTTACATTACATGGAGATGAAGACCACGAGAGCCTCCCACGGTTAGTCTGACGGCAAAGGGACTCTAACCCATAATCCGTCTGCCACTGAGGATATTTCACGTCAGCACTGTGATCTGTGCAAGCCGGATGCAGATTCGTATCGACCAGCCATCATTGAGTTCGAACCCGGTTCACCTCATTGGAAGGCAAACGCTCCATCCCCTGAGCCATCGCGGCTAGGGTATAGCAATTAAAGAAATTCAAAAGGTATGAATTGTTTCGTCAAACTATTAAAAAGTCCGTCATTATAATATTAATATTTAAACATCTTTCATTGCTCATCAGACATAACCAGTTTAAAAGTTGCTGTCGTATGATTCGAAACACTGTCAATTAATACTTTAATTAACTATAAATACTGAACAGAGTTGGTTGTCAAGCATATTTAGTTGTTGTTGTAGTTCATTTACATCACACTGGAGCTGCACAACGGGCTATTGGCGACTGTCCGGGAAGCATTACTGAGGATGATCCGAAGACATGCCATCACAATTTTGATCCTCTGATGAGGGGATTGCACCCTTGCTTCGGTAGCCCGATGACCTGCACGCGAAGTCTTGCACTTTACGGTAAAACAGTTTAACGAGGACCCGTACCGCACATCCTCGGTCCCTACGCAGACTGATCCAAGTAGTTACCCACCCTCACACTGACCGTAGCCAGTGATGCTTGACTTCGGTGATCTCAAGTATATTCAGAGACATTATCACTTAGGGAGTTAAGCACCTAAAAACTTTATTTTAACGAAGAAAAATAGATTTCGGCTGATTTTGTATTCTTCCTAGTGATAAACTATTCAAACTATTGGTGTTTGCATGGTAATCAATCACTATTCTTAGAAAAAAAAATGTGCACTTCTTACGCTTGTATATATCCCAGAATGCATGCAACCTTACGGCTACCTTCTGTCAGAATTTTCTTCTTATTGATGAACGAAAGTGTTTGTACTAAAAAGCTTTTTCTAATAAGGCAAAAATATTGCAGTTTTTAAACCTTTCATCCTAAAAGGATTACAAATTATTTTTTAAGACTTTTTTTTTTAAATAAGTGTTGTCACTTAAGTAAAATGATCACTTAGGTCCATAATGACGGTATAGCTGACGTCACCCTAACGATAGGATCAAACTGCATTGCTCATTAAAATTTCATGACAAGGTGGATTTTAGCTGAGCATGCAAGACTTTGTGAAAAGAAACCTTATAATTACCTAGGTTTAAGAATATTTTCGCCTTGAGACTAGCTCAAATAAAGGATTTTTTTCACGCTTGAAAACTCTAAGTCAACCTAGATTTAAGGTTTTTATATAGAAGGTTGTTTTCCAAGGTTTTGGACTAGGGTAATGTGCGTAGAATAGAGCAGATTGCCACAGATCTCGTTTTAAGGTTAGAAGATTTACACGTAAGCCGCATCGCATAACCAACCTTTTTAGGTTTACATTAAAAGGTTTTTGCTGAGTGAAAATAAACCATATTTTGCTATTTGGGATTTATTTTAAAAATTATATAATGCAAAGTTGTTTATTCTTAGTTGTTTTTTTTAATACAATTTATAAAAAGTAAGATTCTTAAGGGCCCCCTGAGTGCCTGGGGCCCCTGGGCACTGCCCGGGTGTGCCCATACGTAAAGACGGTACTGATAGTACTTGATCAGTTGGGAAAGGTGTTGCTGTTTCTTTGCAATCTTGCATGTTAAATCTTTTGAGCATGTTTCTGATATAGGTGCTTTGGTCTAAACTGATGATTCCTTCTGTACGGTCTCTTGTGATGGTCATTCCAAGAATGTGGTGGGCTTCTCCTAGATCTTTCATTTTGAAGTGTTGTTTTAACTTCGTCTTGAGGTTCTCTTTTTGCTTACGGTCATTCGACAGAATCAGCAAGTCGTCTACATAGACGGCAACTATTA
Source organism: Parasteatoda tepidariorum (assembly GCF_982258835.1). Taxonomy (NCBI): domain Eukaryota; kingdom Metazoa; phylum Arthropoda; class Arachnida; order Araneae; family Theridiidae; genus Parasteatoda; species Parasteatoda tepidariorum. The sequence goes on along the minus strand of NC_141763.1, from coordinate 89,265,089 downwards.
AAATTTTTCCTTTCTTGTTTGAAACAAAGATGCAAGGATCAGTTTTCGATCTGGAAAGTCCTATGTCTTTGAAGGTTTCAGCTAGTTCCATGTACCATGTTCTACTTGCTTGTTTTAGTCCGTATATGGATTTGTTCGGTTTGCAATACCTGTGAGGAAAATATTCAGGGAGATCAGGGAGTTCCATGTAAATTTCTTCTTCCAGTTTTGGGTGTAGGAATGCTGCTACAACATCCATTTGATCTAAATCCAGATCCAAGTTGGCTGCTTGAGCAATGAGAAAACGGATAGAACTGTTTCTGACTGTAGGTGAGAAGGTTTCTTCATAGTCTATTCCATATTTTTGAGAGCATCCTTTAGCTACTAGGCGTACCTTATGTCTTTCTGTTTCCCCATTTGGTTTTAATTTTGTTTTGAATGTCCATCTACTCTTAATGGCTTTTCTACCAGGTGGTAAATCACAAAGTTCCCATGTACCATTTAGTTTGTGAGCTTCGATCTCTTCTTCCAGAGCAGCTTTCCATTTCTGAGCTTCGTCAGATTGCATAGCATCTTCGTAAGTTTCTGGATCCTGAGCTCTACAGAGATTTGCTTGATACACAATGAAGTCATCCTTAAAGATTTTTCTGTTAGGTGCCGTAGCTCTCCTCGGGTATCTATTTGTGTCTTGATTATAAGGATCTTCATCTTCATTGTCTGAAGACTTGTCTGTGGTGTCTGGTTCCTCTGTTGTGGTTGGAGTGGAAATGTTTTCGATTTCAGTCATGTCTGCAGTTTGGGATTCTGTTGACGTTGAGTCATCTGCTTTATTTAAAAAGTCATTTTCAAGGAATATAACATCTCGACTAATGAAAACTTTCTTTGTAGAAGGATTAAAAATACGGTATCCTTTTGTTTCTTCACTGTATCCAACAAAGATGCCTTCTTTGGCTTTTGGATCAAACTTTTTTCTGTTCACATTAGGGATATGTACCATGACTTTGCATCCAAAGACTTTTAGGTGGGAGAGGTTTGGTTTCTTTCCTGACCAGGCTTCTTCAGGTGTCATGTTTTTCAATGCTTTAGTGGGTGATCTATTTTTTAAGTAGTTGGCTGTGTAGACAGCTTCAGCCCATAGTTCAGTTGAGAGTCCTGAATCAATTAGCATAGTACGAGCTTTCTCAATTAAAGTTCTGTTCAAGCGTTCTGATGTCCCATTTTGTTCTGGAGATCTTGGTACAGTTGTTTGATGTCTGATGCCACAAAGCTTTAGGCAGTTCTTAAGATTAGTGTTGACATATTCACCTCCATTGTCAGATCTTAAGGTTTTTATTTTCCCGTTGGTTTGATTCTCAACAAGAGCTTTAAAGTTCACAAAAGTTTCTTTTACTTGATCTTTACTTTTGAGGAAATAAACAAAAGATTTTCTTGAAAAATCATCGGTGAATGTTAGAAAATAACGAGCTCCCCCAATAGACAATGTTTGCATTGGGCCACACAGATCTGAATGCACAAGTTCTAGAATGCAGTTAGTTTTGGTTTTAGATTCTTTAGGAAAAGGTGTTCTTGAAAGTTTTCCTTCGATGCATGTAATACAGGTGTCAGATTTATTAGTGTTGCAGTTAATTCCAGTGGACATTTTATTTATTAAAATGTTCATATCTCTTCTATTTAAGTGAGCAAGTCTACGGTGCCAGATGTTTTGAGAGTTTAGTATGACAGTTGATGCAGAAAAGTTAGCAGTGTCTAACACATATAGTCCATTATTTTCTGATGCAGTAGCAACTACATTTTTATTTGGAATTATAATTTTAGAATCCAATATCTTACATCCTTCAGAGTCAAAAATTATTGACTTACCCTTTTTGGCGATTTGAGAAATGGAGAGCAGGTTAGTGGTGAGTTCCGGAGCATGTTAAACATCACTAGCTGTGATAGTGCTGTTTTTTAATGCAATATCCACTGTTCCAATACCTATTGCTGGAACCACGTTGCCATTGGCTATATCAATTTTCCTGTTTCCACCAAGTTTTAAATTTTGTATCCAGTCCCCTCTCGGTGTCATATGAGCATTACAACCAGAATCCAGATACCAGTCTGTAGGTAGGTTATCTTTAGAGTTGGATTCTACAGATGTGAAAAAGCCAGCTGTATTTTCTCTGTTTTCAACCTTCTTTCGTGTGTTCTGTTTCTTTGGTTTTGGACAGGAATGACTATAATGTCCATATTCATTGCAATTGTAGCATCTTGGTTTTTTAGTGTCTTTATTCTTCGATTTATGAGCAAATTTCCGGGATTTTCCATAAAATGCACTTTCAGAATGATTTGTCGATGCAGAACACAAATCTTTCACATTTTCTTGTAATAGCAAATTTTTGACAAAATCAACTGTAATGGCTTGATTTGAGCCTTGTATTCCTAGAATGAGTGGTCTGAATTTCTCTGGTAGTCCTCCAAGTATTATTCCGCCAACAGTTTCACTATCTAGTGGCTTTCCGATACTTTCGAGTTGTTCCGAGATGTTCGTTATGTTGTCAATATACGTTGACATCGATGAGCAATCTTCATATTTTGTTCGAAATAGTGATGAATACAGTCCAATTCTTCTAATTACCCCTTTATCTTCATAGGTATTCTGCAATGACGTCCAGGCTTCCTTAGCTGTTTTCGCTTTCTTGGTTTCTGCTGACGCCATCGGTTTAATCGATAAATTTATTTTTGCCAGTGCTCTTCTATCTAATTCTGGATCAATTTCTTCATTTCTTATCGGTTCAATGCATCCCCAGAGTCCAGCATCAACTAAGAAATTTTTCATTAGAAATTTCCAATCGGAATAGTTCGAGCCATCAAGATGTTTCGATTCTGGAAGTCCCCCACTTGACGTAGAAACGGGTGTTCTTCGAACATTTAATTGAGTCTGTAAATCTTCAATTTGTTGCTGCAATTCTTTAATTGCTTCTGCTTCAGCCATTTTTCGATGTCAGAAGTGTTTTCAACGAACAAGTGATGAAGAAGAAACTGACCTGTTCTGTTATTTCCAACACTTCCGATTTCCGAATTCGTTCTTAAATGTTCATTTTAGTTGATTAGTATTTCCATTTCTGGGTCCGTGACCTGTTAGTGAGAGCTTAATTTGAGCAATGATACGTAGGAAACAGGTATCAACTAAAAATATTTATTTGATGTAAATAAAAATAGAACGGAAATTACGAATGAATGACATGAGCGTCTGAACGACGCGGTGTTTGTAAACAGACTGATCAGATGAGTCTCGGCGATGGTGTTGCCAGATTCAGTGTCTGAAAGTTTCAGTAGAGTTGAGTGATATTCTCACACCCCCACTTCACGAAAGTCCCAATACAATACTGAACTTCTTAAGTTGTTCACTAGTCACCGGTTTGGTGAGTACATCAGCAGTATTGGATTTCGAATCAATGTAGCACAACTGGATCAGTCCAAGTTCGACTTTTTCTCTTATGAAATGGTGACGAATGTCTATGTGCTTCACTCTAGATGATAGCATGGGGTTGGTACTGATCTTTATAGCACTTTGATTGTCACAGTATAATTTTATTGCATCCATATTTTGGTTGAACAGTTCCTCTTTGAGTTGTTTAATCCACAGTAATTCTTGTGATGCTGCAGAAATTGCCATGTATCTGCTGTTGATAAGGCGACTGTTTGTTGCTTTTTGGAGTTCCAAATTATGGCACAATTTGATTCGCAGAAGACAAAACCTGTTGTTGATTTTCTGTCGTCTTTGTCGTTGGCCCAGTCTGAGTCAGTGTAACCTTGTAGTTGTTCATTTTTCCGGAAAGTTAGCCTTTTGGATAATGTACCTTTTAGGTATCTGAAAATTCTTTTGACAGCCATCCAATGAGGTTTCCCTGGGTTGTTGGCATATCTACTAACTACCCCCACTGCAAATGCAATGTCTGGACGTGTTCCTTGAGCTGCATATATTAGACTTCCGACTGCTTCTCTCTATATCTCACAGGAACCGTGTCTTAACAATCAGTCCACTGCGGGACTTCCGAGGATTAAAAGACAAGTTCACGATATCGGTATATGCTGGATTCAGAAATGATAAAGTTCTTTCCGAGCGTCCTGGAAAGAGGGACATTCCAGGGGGAAGTGATCGTTTGTGTCGATCTGCAGTACGGCAGTTGTGGTTTTGTATCAATGAACAATTGTGTAAGATAGGATTTGTTGGAAGAGATTTAGTTCTGAGATTTCGGGAGCTGATTAGTGGACTGTAATCTTGAGATCCATCAAGTATTTGCAACCTTTCCATGTGCAGAGTTCTTTATTGAGCAGTTCATTAAGAAAGGCTTGACTGAGTTGGAGGTGATGAAAGAAGGCTTATGATGCTTTGGTTTAGTGCTTGTTTTGCAAGCTGGTCTGCGTGTTTGTTTTCCTTTATTCCTAAATCAGCTTGAACCCAAATAAAGGAGAGAGATCACTGTCTGACTAGTTCAAACGGTCCAAAGATAGGAACTTTTAATATTAATTTTTCTTTTTGTGTAGTTCGCCATATCTCGAGAAATTTTTAAGCAAACTGAAAAAATTTTGAACTCAATTATAAAGATTGTTTTTCTAAGGATAAATTCCATGCAAAAAGTAACTTTCTGTAAAGATTTACTATTTAATTTAATAATGGTTAAAGAATGCAATTTGCAATGGCAAAATACAATATTTAAGCAAAATTAGTTGAATAGTTTTTGTGAAATTGAATTTTAAAAAAAAAAATCATATTTTTAAAGTTCAATTTTTTAGGAACTATTAAGACCGATTTTGCTCATATTTTTGTTTTATTTTGAGTAAAATTTCATAAATGTTGAATATCTAACACTTCAAAATTTTTTCGACTGCTATATAAAATAATAAATATTAACTAAAAGCTACTTTTTGCATTAAATAATCTTTCAATAAACGAATTTTATAATCGGGTGCAAAAATTTTTAAATTTGCTTAAGAAGTTCTCCAGATATAGCGAAATACACACAAACACACAAAAGTAAAAATTAACATAAAGGGTCCAAAGTTCGAATCGCTCTCTTGACCAAACTATTGGGACTATATTTCCCAGATTGTGGCTATCACCTATTTTGGATGTAAGAAATCTGAAATAGCCCCTCCCCACCTAAAAAAAGGTACCTATGTTTATTCAGAGAAAGTACGTATTCGTGTCTGATTTCGTAACTTAAAATATCATCTGCATTAATTAATTAACATACTTGAGGGCCCCCATTTGAGCCATTAAGATTGAGTCTGAGATTGTGAAGATCCGATCAGATCCAAAGATATTCAGGGTGGTCCGTTTCTTCAATTTTGCGCACTGTGCAACACCTGCTCCTTATCTTCCCTCCATTGCTTGATTAAACAGGGGAACTTCGTTGCACTTATACAAAAACTTGCCTATTTGGGGTGTGTGAGGAGTTTAAATTCGAAATTAGTTTAGCACCTGAAGCTATAGATACCCTTATACATGAGTATAAGCTTATCAGTATGTTCAAATTTATCTTGTGCATCTCATATATCTATTTTTGCACACTAAGTTAACCTGTCCCTCTTACAGTATAAATAAACTTTAAGAAGAGTAGTTTTTTTTAAAAAATAAATTCTAAATTATCCTTTTAACTTGATTCAAAGAACTTTATTTTCAAATGAATCTAAATTGAACAAAAAAGCTGGAACTTAATTTAGTAAAAATATTCTTCCACATTATAATTGATTCTTCCAAGCTGGGCTGCTATCAGGGCTTCTGGCTTTTACAAGTAATAAACACACCTTAGACCACTTTATTTTTTAGATGTTAAATTGAAAATAACTATGAAAAAAAAACAACAACATGAAAATAAATATAAAAATAAAAGAAGAATAAATAAAAAAAAATTAGAAAAACAAAATGCAGTTTTGTTTCTTTTCCATAATATACTGGTTTTTAGAAATTTTTAACTTTTCTATACTCCTGTGCTACAGATAAGGAACGTTCTGTCGATCAACCATAATCTATATTAATTTTTAAAAAATGGTCATCATGATCTCTCTTCGAAATCGCTCGCTAGATAAAACTTTTTGTTTGTGCAAGAATTCATATTTTTTTAACTCACGCTAAGTGAACATTCATTCTCTATTAAGTTGCATAAGTATAATTATTACAATCTGTTACCAAGGGCGCCGGCAACGGGGTGCAAGAGGGTGCACTTGCACCCCCCTGGCTTTTTTTAAAATAAAAACAATACAGAAAAACAATTTTGTTATAAAAAATTTTTTATTAAAAATATTTTTATTCAAAAACAAATAATTAAGTAATTATTGATACACAACAGTTAAAAAATTGTTTAATCAAACAAGAATTGTAATCGTCTTGTTTGCAGTCCAAATCTGTTTATAACTTTTTCAATGAATTCTGAATCATCTTTAATTCTTTTTTATGCACACCGAGCATGCACAAACTTGGCAGATATCTAAGCTATATTTTTAAATTTCATTTAATAAAATATAAATAATATTATATTTTCTATTAGTTATTTAGTTTATAACATATAACACAAACTTAGTGACTTTTCACAACTGTAAACACGTTAGTATACGAAACTACTGTTTGTAGTTATTTGTGTTTCAAAGTCAGTAGCTATGCTAGCATCATCAGGACAGTTTCTCGTGGCAAAAAATTTGCAACTAGAAGAAATTCTTACTTTTTTTTAAATATATTGTTAACAATGAAGAAATGTATCTTGAAAAAAATTAACAGAAGAAAGTATGTGTAACAACAAAACAAAATGTAATAACAGAATATTTTAATTTTTTTAGGGGGTGGGGTAGTTTGTAAGAGGGTTGCAACCCCTTTTATATTATTCTGCCGGCGCCCTTGCTCATGTAGTATATGTAATAAAGCGATATAACAAGAGTATCTCACAAAAATTAATCTTACGGATCACAGGTGTGCTCATACTAGTGTGAAACCTTGCTCGTGTAGTATATCTAATAAAGCTTTTTCAAGAAAGAATTATCTAACTAGTCACAGTCATGTTATTGCTATTTAAAAGCCATATTCTTGTTTATTTTAAAAGTTTTATTTTCACTTAAGGTCCATCTAATTTATTGTAGTTTTATTCATACTTGTGAAAAACTTCATTTTTGTAATATATTTAAAAAAAAAAAAGAGTATTTAATTTTTCAAAAGCTGACTTTACTGCTTGTGTTTACACTGGTGAGAAACCTTTTTGTTGTAGTATAATGGAATGAGAATTTTTCTCAGAAATGTCATCCGACTAAATACAATATTGTTGATACTAGTGACGCACAGTATTTTTGAAGTATGTGATAAAATAGTTTTTTTTAAATAATATCTAAATGTTTGCACTCATGTTCATATTGGTTTTAATTTACCTTGATTTGCTGGATTATATTACTTTTTTTTACAATCAGTTATGTTTGACTAAAGTATAAATTGTTATTTATTTTCTTAGCATTAGAATCCTGAGTTCAAGTTAATATGATTTTTTAAATGAAAAAAAAAAAGACTTCTAGTCACTTTTAATTAAAATTATTTGTAACATCTTTTGCTTAATAAATCTTTTCTAACACGGGTTGTACAATTATTTTTATAAAAGTAGCTCTTGTAATTGTATTACTGAATGTTTATTTGTAATTTAAAAAAAAAGACAAGTGGTGAAAAACACAAATTAATATCTAAAATTACTTTTGGTATTAATATTTGTAATGAAAATTTCACTAATTGAGAAAAAAATTAAAGTTATATTATCTGTTCAATTAATTTTACTCAGTAGTTTTTGGTTGGTGCCCTTTTAAGTATGGAGGGCAATAAGCAGCATTTTCGTCATATTTTACTTTTTTACTATAGAAAAGGTAAAAATGCTGTTCATGCCAGAAAGAAATTAACCAATGTGTATGGAGAAAATGTGTTGACAGTGCGCCAGTGCTGGATTACCCATTATGCCCGACTAGACCATGGCCTGGGGCCATTTGAAAATTTTATTTTTAAATGCATCGATTGGCTTTTGAATAGTTTAAATGTTTCGCAAATAAAGTACATTTTCGCAAATAAAGCTCATTCGCAAATAAAGTACATAAGTGCATTTTTTGCATCCGCTTATTCTATCTAAAGATATCATGCCCCCGTTTTGAACGAACTTCGAAATGGTTATGCCCATAAAATTGTAAAATTCGAATTTTTTTAATTGTTACATAGTATAATTTTACGGACAAAAAAAGGGGCTATTTTAATCAGGGGACTAGATGTTAATATATATTGTAAATAAATACAAAGAGACCAGGTGCGGCGCCAGTAGGGGGTAGGAGGGGGCAATTGCCCCTCTGTCGGGCATCGTTTGCCCCCCTGTCGGGACGAATTTAAATGTCGTCGGGAAAACAATACCGTCTTGAAAAGAAATAAAATAATTTTTTTTTTTTTTAAGAAGTAAATTTTTTTTTTTTTTTTTTTTGAAATTGAGAATAAATAAAAAAACTTAAAGACGAAAATGCATTCTTTTTACTTGCACTTTACCTCCTACTTCCTGTTCACTTTTCCTCTGAAAATTCTGAGGGACATGTCTTTTGTTTGTGTCCATATGGAAAGTCATTCAACACCCCATGATACTCATGTTACCACACTTTTTGAGACTGACCATAATGCATGTACACTTTCTCCGCATTCAATGAAGAAAAGTATTTTGTTAAATGTCACGCCGTTTAATGTAAAGAATTCGATTTTTAAATTATTTGGAAGTAGTGAAGTACTAAGTTTGTTCTGCCAATCTTTTTTTTTTTTTAATTTGCTCTTAAATAGTGTATATATTTATATATGCTAAAAATTCAATTATAATTGCTTATATAAGAGTTAAAATATTTAAATAGACTAAAGTATTTAAATAATATAAATTTTGGTAGTAATAACTACCAAGTTGTCTTATGAACTACAATAAAGAGGGCATCAATCATTCTGTAGTTAAAATGCACGTGTTATTCAACCAGAAATAGTTTTTCTAATCATGAAAATACATAATTTTTTTTAAATACAATAAAAAAAATAAGAATTAATGAAATGGACCTACAAATCAGGATTGTAATTTCTGCTCTCGTCGGAAAAGTTCATCTTCCTGTCGAAACTTTTTTTTAAAAAAAACCGACGAAAGTAATAATTTATTCAATTACGCCTAATTTTATTTATTTATGCGTTTTTTGTATTATATACACCGCTTTCTCCAAAGTTGTGCTATGGAGGAATGGCAAAACTGCACAGCAACTGCTTTAATCGACATATAACGCGTTTACATTATAACGAAATTTATAATACTGCATATTAAATTTTCCGTTGTTTTTTACAACTTAATAAATGCCTTACACCTTATGTCTTGCAATAAATTAATCTTATTCAATTTTTTTGTTATTATTTATTTACTTATTTTTGGTAAAAATTTAAATTATATTTATTCATTTAACAAGAATTTTGTATGAAACAAAAAGGAAAAATATTAATCATTCAGAATTAACTTATTTTTGCTTTATAAATGTACATACGTTCAAGGTTTATTCATCTTCCCTTTCTTTTTCATTAGTCGATTGATGATTAATACAGATTAAATTTAATATGTTATAAAATTTAAAAAAAAAACGTATTCAAATTTTTTTTAATTAAAATGAAAAATAAAGATTTACATTTTTTTTTCCTTGGAAATTTTTTGTAACATATATCAAAACTAGTTTAGTATAGTTTTAATACACTTTCCATAGATGCAAATATTTATTCTTAAAAACCAAAATTTCCTTTCGTATTTTTGCAAATTAAAGTACAGTAAGAACTTGATATATCGAGATTCATATTGCGAGATGTCCGATATTACGATACCTTTGAAATATTAATATTTAAGATACAAAAATCCTTTGCTCATAACGAGTAAATAAAATAAAAAAAGTTTTCCGCAATAGCGAAAAAAAATTCGTTTGAGAAAAATGCATTTTTCTATTATTAAAACTAACGAAAGAGAACAAAATGGAAGGCGTTTTTGTTTATTTATATCTGATAATAATATTGAAAGTGAACATCATTTCACCTTATTTTTCTCCTCCAATCATAATCCTTGAAGTTATCAAAGCATCATATGTGGATGACCACCAGCTGAAATACAATGAAAATGAAAAAATTTTTACTATATAAAAATGAAAAAATTTTTTGCTATTACCAATAATATTGACATATACTTCAAATGAATGTACAGTATGAAAAAAAATAAATGGACCCACTAGAATAACTTTTGATCTAAATTTCGGATCTTCGTGTTTTAGGACTCGTTCTTAATGGTTCGAAAGGGTGACTTCAAATATACTAATTAATTAGTGCAAACGATATTTTAAATTAGGAAATTAGATATAAAAGCGTACTTTCTCTGATTAAACATACCTTTTTTCGACTGATTCGGATTTTTAACCCCCAAAATATCGTAGTTTCAATCTAGAAATATTTTCTTAATAGTTTTTTCAGGAGCGCGTTTGACAGATTTGACCCTTTAATGTCAACTTTAGTTTTTGGTTATTTCACTATATCCCAAATTTTCAAGCGAATTGAAAAAGTTTTGAATTCTAATTCGTTTTTCTACAGATAATTTCATGCAAAATATAACTTTTATTAAACATTTATTATTACTTTACTTAATGAAAGCCGAAAAACTTAAGAAATTTAAGGTACACAATTTTTTTCATCATTTGAAAGAATTCAATTTTAAATGTCAAAATACAAAATTTAAGCAAAATCGGGCAAATAAATCTTGAGAACTAAAGAAAAACTCGTATTTTTCGATATTCGGTCTCCTAACTCCAATATTTTGAGCCTATTGTTTTGTGACTTTAAATTCGTAACTATAAAAGCAGGAGCAAATTTTAAAACGCAGAGGAAAGAATGTTTCGTGTTGATATGTGATAAACAATAGATAATTAAATGCGTGAAAGATTATTCGTTGCAGGCGTATGCCAATATGTAAAATGCTTCTGCGGGGCAAAACAGAAATTTTTTGTGGTAAGTTTGGTTTCAGCTCAGTAGAGAAACGAAAACATAGGCAGACAAACAGCAACCATATGCGGCAATTTATTTTTAAAATATAAGTTAGTTAATATTTGTTTTTCGGACGCAAATTTAAAATTTGTCAAATAAAAAATCATTACAAATTTTAGCAATATTTTTTTAATTTTATATTTTAACCCGATGTACTCACTCTTTTTCTCAAATGGAGAAATTAACATCTTGCCGAACATGGATGTTCACTTTAAAAGCATCTTCGAAAAGAAAAAGAAATCATAAGGAGAAATTTTAAAAGTTTATTTCTGTTTATTTACAATATATATTAACATCAAGCAGAGCCGGATTATACCTTTCGTAGGCCCTAGGCACAGAGCCGGATTATACCTTTCGTAGGCCCTAGGCATAGCCGTTTTTGGGCCCTCCCCTCCTTCCCCCACTCCTCCCCTCTTTTCAAAATATATGCTAAAATTTTCTTGCATATTTTTTTTTTTAACATTTTTATTAATATGGATTTTAATTTACGAATTTGTTTATTGAACTTTATCTGCAATGCTGACATACTGCCGATATTGCTGTTGATATCGATAATACCATTATGATTAGTTCGATCGATAACTATGTAAACACTTCACGTCAACAATACAACAACAAACCAGCAAAGAAAACAGTGAAATTGATAGTGAGATTAATTACAAGGAATATTTATACAGTAGAGAACCAATTATCTGGGATGCTCGGGACCTTCGCTATCCCGGATGTCTGAATTTCCCAGTTTTCTGGATCGACCAAAAAGTGGCATTAATCGATGTTTTATCGAACCCGAATTACAAGGAAATTACACAAAAATTTGTCAGAATCTGAGATTAAACTAAAAGCGCAAAATTTGGTGAAAATTTACTCATCCGATTAAGGCTCAAATTAAAGATAAACTTGTGAATACTTTTCCTAACGTTCACATTGCATTAAGAATATATTTGTCGATTCTTGGATCAAATGCAGAAGGAGAAAGATCTTTCTCCAGATTAAAATTGATAAAAAATCATTTGCTTTCAACAATGAATCAAGATCGTTCGGCATCTCTCGCGCTTATGTCTATTGAATACGACATTTTGCGTAGTTTGGAATTCGACAGCATAATACAAGATTTCGTTGAATCCAAAAAAGTAATATATTAATTAGATCATAAGATTCTGCAAAATAATTTATTACCGAAAAATATTATATTTTTATTTGTATCTTCATAATTTTGTGCGAAATACACTTGTTGTTTTTAAAGCTAAATTATTTTTGTCAACAAATTTTTTTCTCTCAAGTTTTTCGTAGGCCCTAGGCACGTGCCTAGTGTGCCTTAGGTTAATCCGGTCCTGACATCAAGTCCCCTGATTAACAGAGTCCTTTTTTTTTGTTCGTAAAATTATACTATGTAGCAATTTAAAAAAAATTCGAATTTTGCAATTGAATGGGCATAACCATTTCGAAGTTCGTACAAAACGTGGTATGATATCGTTTGATAGAATGCGTGGATGCAAAAAATGCACTTATAACTTTATTTGCGAAACATTTAAACTATTCAAAAGCCAATCGATGCATATAAAAATAAAATTTTCATATCAAAATATTCTTTAAATGTTTTGTTAAATATGCATGACATTTCGAAATTTTATTATCGAATAATTTTTGCGTTATGAGAGTAAGAAGCGTAGAAATTTTTTGAAATAGCGGTGACTGCTACAACTATTTTTCTTTATTACAGAAGTAATTTTTAAGCTTACTATGCGTGGTAAATTGCACCATAGAGTACAAAATACATCGATAACAGAAGAAAGTGCGATTTACATTTAAATTAAAATGAATCTGCACATTGTGGTATCAATATTAAAGATTCTTAGAAACACACTTGAAAAAAAAAATTATGTGAAATAAAAATTTAAAGTATAAAATTCGATTTAATTTAAATATTTTGAATTAATTTGTTTGAGCCCCCTGTCGGGGGAGACTTGACTGGCGCTATCCTTGAAAGAGACTTTTAAAATTTCTCCTTGCGATTCTTTTTTCTGTTCAAAGATGTTTTTAAAGTGAATGTCCGGCAAAATGCTAATGTCTCCATTCGAGAAGTCCATCGGCTTAAAATATAAGATTCAAACAATATAGCTTAGGTGACAAGGGACTTTCAAAGAAGCAAAAATTTGTCAAAAAATCGATATTTTAAATTTTATATTTTTGAAATTTAGGCATTTAACTGAACATTTTTAAAAAAAAATTTCTGGAATAAGAGCGAAATTGATGAAGTTATGGCCATTTCAGTTTTGACCACGCCCCTTTTTTTTTACCTTTTTTTGTCTGCAGGTAACTGTTAAAATTAGTTTAGTTAATAATTAATTTCAAATTAGTTGAATATTTTGTTAATTTTTTAAAAAAAATTTAAAGTATATAATTATTAAACTAGTTCATTAGACAATATTTATAGGTATTTATATTAAAAACAAGAAATATTTGATCAGATGTAAAATTTGCAATGAAAAAGTACTAAAAGTCATTTTTCTCAAAATGTCTTTTTTGAGAAATTTACAATTTTCAAACTGTTCCAGCGTAATGAATTTTCATTCTATTGACCTGAGAATTTAATGCTACCAGTGGCGTACCTAGGGGGGGGGGCGGTGGGTGCGGTCCGCACCGGGCGGCACTTACCTTGGGGCGGCATTTTTTATATTTACTTATAGTTGTAAAAAGCAACTTATTCATTTCATATTTATTTTCTTTCTTGAATAATAAATGATTATTATAAGTTTAATATTTGGTTTATATAAATTATGATTAACTATATGATTTCGAATATTATTCCTCTTTGTATATAAATGCATTTTAGTGTGAATTTTGAATTCTAATTCAAGAACAAGATAATAATTTTATTTTATTGTATTCATTAAAATTCGTTGAATTCGTAAAAGGATCTTTACGATTTTGTTCGGCAATTTTTCCTCACTAAAATTTTTTGATATCAGTTTATAAATGTCATTTCTTTTGAAAAGTTTATATGATTACTTTGAAGTGATATATCAATATTTTTTTAAATCATCGATTTTTCTTTTGAAAAGCAGGGCCGGCGGAAGACCTAGCAGACCGCCGGTCTGCAAAGCATTAGGGCGCTGGCATAAGAACTATCTTTTTCAAACAACAAAATCTAAACGAGACAAAACAAAAATACTGACGAAGTTACAATTTCAGGAATCGCAAATAGATAAATATACTCAGTCCGTTTTGAAGAATTGTATTTGGAATGATAAATTGCTTATAAACCATTTTGTTCATTCGCGATTCAATCTTTTAACAGTGAAGAGTGAAACAAATTATTAGGGTGCCAGTGCATTTGGAGAGTTTATTATAGGTAAGTATATTATATTACGTATTATAGATATAGATGTTATTCTAAATGCTATTCAGAGTAGTAAAATGACTTTGCCGTTTTCTATACATAATATACATAATATTTCGACAAGTTATATTTTTATTATATATCCCTAGGATGAAACGAGTAAAAGAAAGTGGTGCGTCATTTAGAAAGAAAAGGAAGAGAAGGGAGGAAATACAGACTAAAAATACTGGAGCACTACTCAAATATATCTCCCATAAGTCAACTTCTAGTTCTTTTAGTATTGTTGCCTCAAATACGGGCGAAGAAGCAGCCCTCGAAGGCGAAAAAACATTTTCCAATGTTGTTCAAGAGGAAAGACCTGCTTCAAACACTGGTGAAGAAGTAGAACGTTCATCAAGTTCTGATGGAGAATCTGCTGCACAAATTATTCCGTCTATTTCTGTGAAAGATATTGGATTATGGCCTAACAAAATTGACGACAATACAAGAGTATTTCTGGTACGTCAAGGTCCCTTTGCAATTCAAAATTTGGACGCCGACTTCAGCGAAGGAGTAAAACGTCCTAATAATACAATCAAAGCCAAAGGTGAGACAAGAAAACTGAGTCAGGACTGGTTTTTTCAAATTTTGCCTAATGGCGAAAAGCTCTTAAGATCGTGGATGGTATATTCACCATCGAAGAAAAGTATTTATTGTTTCTGCTGCAAACTGTTTGATAATCTTTTTTCAAGAAATGGTGGAAACTTAATCCCAAAATTAGTCAACATGAGGTGAGTCCACTGCACATTCGATCATATTCCAAATGGAAGGAATTAGAAATAAGACTTGGACGTGGCGCAACTATTGACAAACTACAACAACAGAATATTGATAAAGAAATAAAAAAAATGGAAGGAAATTCTAACAAGAATACTTGATATAATTAGATTCTTAGCAAAACAAAATTTGGCGTTTCGAGGACATCGTGAAAGTGTTCATCAGGAAAGCATCGATTCAATGGAAAATAGAGGAAATTTTCTTGAGCTTGTTGACTTATTGGCTAAGTACGACCCAGTATTACGAGAACACGTAGTAAAAATTAAGATGGGTAATAAATATAGTATCTCTTATTTGTCGCCGAAGATCCAGAACGAATTCATAGAGCTATTGAGAGGCGCAGTCAGAAAAACAATTATGGATCAAATAAAGCAGGCTAAATACTTTTGTATTATATTTGACAGCACTCCTGACATTTCACACAAAGATCAAACCAGTCAAATTATTAGATATGTAGTTATTGATGGTAGCGAAGTTAAAGTTGTAGAATCGTTTATTGACTTTGTAGAAACTAAAGGAAAAACTGCTGGTGAAATCACAGATATGATTTTAACGAAATTAGAAAATGACGGTTTAGATATAAAAAATTGCAGAGGACAGGCTTACGATAATGCTGCCGTCATGGCAGGAAAGCACCGCGGTGTTCAAACTCGTATTAAAGAAATAAATCCAAATGCAGAATTTGTAGCATGTACAAATCATTCTTTAAACCTGGCATGTTTACACGCAGCTTCTACAGCTATCAATTCCATCACATTTTTTGGAACTATCGAACAGTTGTTTTCGTTGTTTTCTTCTTCCACTCATAGATGGAATGTTTTACTTTCTGTCACTGGTCAAGGTGTTTAACGCAGTGTAGAAACTCGCTGGAGCGCTAGAGCTGCCGCGGTAACTATAGTAAAAAAACATTTTTTTTTAACATTTTAAGCGCTTTGGAAAATTTGACATCTGAAGAAGAAAATAGTAAAACGAGATCAGATGCTGGAGTATTACTCAATTCTATGCAATCTTTTTCTTTTCTATGTTACCTTCATTTATGGGAACCCGTCCTTTTGGAAATTAATGACGCTCAAAAATGCCTGCAAATAAAAGGGTCAAATGTCCACCAATGGCATATAAAACTAAATTCTTTGTAAACACATTTCATGGAACAAAGAGATACGCTAGTACAAAACGCTGTTATAGCAACCAAAATAATTTGTGAAGAGTTGGAGATATCGACTGAGCGTCGAGTTAGAAGGAGAAAAAATATGAGTGGGGAAAATTCGCGAGGCGTGGGGCTATCCTTAGAAGACGAAGTACGAAGAGAAATATTTTCATCTATGGACAGAATTATAAAGGAAATAAAAGAACGCTTCGATCAGTTGCATGGTCTTGTAAGAAAATATTCGTGTATAATACCGTGTAACCTACTAAATGAAGAATTTGAATGTCAAATGACTTGATTGACATTGATAAAGAACAGTTCCATATTGAAAGAAAAAGGATCCAGGTTTTTATGGCTGTACCTACACTAAAAGGAGAGGCAAAACATTGGAAAAACGGGGAGAAGGGCCCTCTTGATCTGCTAAAATTTATTCAGCAGTATAGGTTGGAAAATTCTGTTCCCAACATTGTAATTTTGTTAAGAATTTTTTTAACAATTTCAATCAGTGTCGCTAGTTGCGAAAGAAGCTTCTCAAAATTAAAGTTGAAAAAAAATTATCTTCGTTCTACAATGAGTCAATTAAGACTACAAAATCTTGCAATATTGTCAATAGAACAAGAAATTACAAATAATATAAATTTTGAAAGCATTATACACGATTTTTCTAGTATGAAAGCTAGAAGAGCAGATATTATATAAATATGTTTACGAGTGCATACAAATATGTCTAAAAAAATTTACTCTGTGTATTAATTAATATTGATTAAATAACTTAATAATTTATTTATGTGTATTAATTTATAAAAACCACTATTTGATTGACTTATAATAGAAAGGGCGGCAAACTGGAGATCGCCCCGGGCTGCAAAAGTTCTAGGTACGCCACTGAATGCTACATATTTATGAATATTATTAACATTTTGTTTTAAAAGTTTTTCGAATTAAGTAAATAGTATTTTTTTTATTCATGATATTTTATAGAGGTATCATGATTTTTTCCTAAAAATGTAGGTTATTTACTGTTTTTTTAATGTTATTTGTTTCTACAATAAAAAATAAAAAAAGTACTTCCAACAATTTTTTCAATATTGCCTAATATGTAATATTTTAAAAGAATTTTGTCATTTTGATAAAATTTCAGACGCGAGGAGTAATATAAAAAAAAACATAAAAAATTGAAAAATTTAAATTTTTTAATTTCTTAAATTTTGAAATATTTTTTTGAAATTTTGTATAAAAGTTGTTTTTAGCAATATAAATGTATCTTGAAAATTTCAAGCAAATCCCTTGATAATTTCAACAAAAAATTTGAAAGCCCTTTGTCGCCTTAAATTTGTAATTATTTTACAATTTTTAAATTTGCGTCCGAGAAACGAATACATGCGCCCGAGAAACGAAACATGGCTGCCGTTTGTCTGATTGTTTTCGTTTCTCTGCAAAGCACACTTTCTACCAAGATTTCTGTTTCCCCCTGCAGAAGCTTTTTACATATTGACATACGCCTGCAACGAATAACCTTTCACACAGTTAATTATTTTTTACCATATATCAAAGCGAAACATCGAGGCCGGATTTACGCATAAGCTGTAGCTTGGGGCCCCGAGACCTCACTTTTTTTTTTTTTTTTTTTTTAAAGTTTTAGTCAGAGCTGGGGCCCTCTGAAGCCCAAAATACATTTATTTTATTTTTTACATTATCGGATGCTTTTCAAAATCTAATCCGGAATGTTTACAAATATAAAATAATTGTTACTCTTCACTTTTCTAACCAAAAGAGCAACAAAACGCTCTTTTGACTGACGAAATATCTCCGATTTCGCAACTACCACACACAGAGTTGTCAAATAGCCGCCTCATTTTACACTGGGGGAAAATGTTTTTAGCTTCTTTAAATTGCTTGGGCATTTTTGTCCTTACTCCGGATATCGACAGAAACATCCTTTTTTCTGATTTATAGTCATAAATTGCTTGGAACGAAGAATTTTTTGGGCAGTAAATGGGAGGGTCTGTCTTGAGATTTCTGTTGTGTCACATTGTCGCTAAAGTGGTCCTCGTTCGATTTTAATTTTTTTTACAAAATTTAGATATTTTTTCTAATTTATAATTGAAAGTTTTTTCCCCTTTAATTATCCAAAATGTTTCAACAAGCCCAATTGTTTAATTTACTTAATTATTGTAATTGATTTTTTGTTATTTTTCAAATTAATCGTGCATGAATCCGTGAAGGCCGAATTTTTATATCAAAATATTCGTAGGATATTAAGAAGACATAATTTTTTCACCTTTGGAGGTAAGCAAATGTTTTTATTAAATAAACTTTGGTTGCGGTTAAGTTGGAAGGTTTGCACAGTTTTTTATTTATACATATTTTAACATAATGAATTTTGAAGTTGAAATTATTAATTATCTAATAGCTTATTACATTTTCCCTCTGTTTACATCGATATTTTTCTACTTAAATGAGAAACTTTGTCAAATTAAAAAATATATAAATAATTTTTTAAGATATAAAGAACTGGGTCAAACTTTCTTACTAAAGGGTAATTTGTCTCACTTTCTTTTATAGGATGAGTATTTAAAGAACCAACAAAGCAATAAGTAAAAGTCTAAAAAATGCGATAATTTTGTTTGAAGAAAAATCAAATCTAATAGAATAGTTATTTACTGAGGAAAAGTAAGAAATCTGAAGTAACAATGTTAAAATGAATATTAAGGTAGATCCAGTAATTTGAACTGTATGGAGAGAAATATATCGAATTTATTTATTTAGTTTTTTATTTTATTTTTTAATATTTTGTGATTTTTTTTTGTTTATTTATTTAAATGGTCGGCCACTTTTCAATTCCCTCTTTGACAGGCCTATCTACTAAAATTCTTGATTAAGTCAATTTTGAATGAAATTGAGATAACAGATGTGATTTTATATTAATTTTACTGATAGATAGTGATTTTGCTTGATAGAGCATTGAAATCAAGTGATTATCACTTAAACAAATGTTTAATTATTAAGAAAAAAACATTGTTCAATTGTTTGTATGACCCAATTTTCCCTTTTTTTCCCTAAATATCAAATATTTTTAATTTGTAATATTATATTTCGTACACAACTAATATAAACTAATATTTCTGAATATGAATTTAAATAACTCCACACGTTTTGTTTTGCTATCTCATTTTATATTATCGCATTATCCCAATTTAGTCTCGGTTAATGCCCTCGATATTATATTTTTAAACTCCTCGCAAAGATGTAGTAAAAAAGGTATACAAATTAATTGTCGCAAGCAAATTAATGATAAGTAAGAACGAAACAAAAATGATGTTGAATCACTAATGAGACAGGTGGGATGAAAGACATTGAAAACAATTTTAATGAATAGTAAAACTAGAAGGTTTTTCTAAAATTCGGAGATTTATCAGGCTTTTTATTTTTTCTGTCACGAAATTTATCAGGGGCAATTTGTTGGATTTCAATAAGGGTTATGTTTTTTTCATTAATTAAATATTAAACAATAACAGATATTTGTCTTTTAAAACATTTCATTCTGTAATAAAAATAATTATTCTATAATTTCATTATCTAAAACTAATTGCTTTAGTTATAATATAAGGCTTGAGTGTGTTCCATTAATATATTGAATGCTCGTTTTGGTTGGATGCTCAAGATTGTTGCTCTTTCACATCCTAGCCACTGTGCACTATCAAAAGCAGAGCTGATACTTCAAACCTGTTTCACAGACATTTTTTCTCTCTGATATTTAGTAGACTCTTTAATAAATCCTTAAAAATATATGTCTAACATTTGCATAAACAATTATATTTTTTTGCTTGCACGAAAATTTAACAAATGTACTTAAAACAGTTAAAAAGATTGCAAATATAATGAAGAAATATTCTTAACATAAACATCAATTGAATGCTATCACCTTACGAAATATTATTATTTTATAAACAGTATTAATATATATATTAATGGAGCCCTCACCTGCTCCAGGGTGTAAGGCCTAGAATACACCACTGTACATTTCATAAGATTGAAAAATTTGCTTCTTTTATAAACAGCTCACGGGGTTTATTCATTTTTATCCTTGCAGCGATTAATTTCTTTTCTATTCTCTATATTGTTTTTTTAGTCAGCATGGGCTTATTTTTTACTACTACGTAATTTTTACCTGATTATAATTCATTCTTATCTAATAAATTAGAAAAAAAAAGATAAAGTTATTGATTGAGATCTGTACCAAAATCAGGAATATATAAAAAAAAAACTTTTATTCAAAAAATACACACTTTTAGTGTGAATAAAATATAAGGTATTCATTTCTAATTACTTACTATTTCTAAATTTATAGCATCGAAATATTTATTTAGATATACAGAAGAAAATTAAATGAATTTGATATACTTAGTTTAATTTCATTGTTTTATAAAAATTATTTCTCTGCAATATTAAATTTTAACTCATATTTAAAATAAGTGTAAAAGTCAAAGTGTAAGACAATAGCCTTATTTCCAAGATCGGATTTGACATTTAATGCTAAGGTTCGTTTTTAGTATTTATGTCAAAATAGTTAGTGCGGAAGTAGTAGAACACAAAATTACGTAAGAAAAAAAATACACTATATTTCTCGCAAAAAAAAAATTATGGTAACAAAACCAAAATAATATGGTACTTAAACCATTCATTCGGTAATTGTTCCGTTCGCATTGCAACAGTTTATCACAAATTATGCTTTTAAAAATTATACCTCTTATTACCAATCATTTAATAAAAATGCAAAACTGAAAAATAAAATTAACCGAATTAATGATTATCATGCCATGCTCTAAGAGAGCGGCTCCTAATTATTATTTAGGCTTCATGTTTCTAA
Organism: Parasteatoda tepidariorum; assembly: GCF_982258835.1. Lineage (NCBI taxonomy): Eukaryota > Metazoa > Arthropoda > Arachnida > Araneae > Theridiidae > Parasteatoda > Parasteatoda tepidariorum. The sequence goes on along the minus strand of NC_141763.1, from coordinate 89,243,863 downwards.
GTCTTATAGATTTTGAGCAGCAAAGCAAAATGTAATGTAAAAAGGAAAAAATTTGCGAAAAATCATATAAAATTGCAAATAACATGTATTCAAAATTTCAACAAAATAAAAACTCTGTTAAATATATAATGGCCCTTCCATCAGCATGCCAAATTTTCACTCTTTGCTTAAAATATGCTTATGATGATCTTAAAATGTGTTTCTGTTGTAACTTTCCTCCCTCCCTCAAAAAATATGTGCAATAAAAGAAAGGTTCTACATTATTGTCTCATTACAATCACATTTAACAATCAAGTAATATTATCACATTTTTTAATAATTTAATATTAATACTTAACAATAAAAAATAATGACAGTTTACTTTAGATGTATAGAAGTAGAATTGAACTTATAAGGGTCTCATCATTTTCAGCAGCTTAGGGTCCCGTCAAACTTAAATCCGGCCCTGCTTATGCAGTAAGTTTGGTGTCTCGTAAATTGGACAATCCCACAGAAACTGATTGGGAAATTGTGCAGACTACATTCAGATACCTTCGTACTACCGTTGCACATGGCATCGTATATAGCAGTGCAGATGATAGAAGCACAGGTGTGATATTTTTCTGTGGTGGCGGTACAATTACTTGGAGAAGTAAATTGCAGGAGGCTATATCTAATTCAACAACTGAAGCAGAGTTCATGGCAGCAGCTGATGTTTCACGCTCGAACTAAGCACATCGATCAAAGATACAAGTTTGTCCAAGATGAGTTTTCTAAAGGACAGTTTGAACTAGGCTACGGCAGAAGTGATGAGCAACAAGCGGACATTCTGACGAAGGCACTTCCAGCATCTCAGTTTCATGCTCAAAAGGCATTACTTGGTATCCAATCAGACTTTCTTGCACAGTGAATAAACAAGAAAAGAAAGCTACAAGCATATATCGCAACTCCCGTAATAAGGCTTATTTAAGGTTTCGATGATAAATTTTCCATTTATTTCAAATCACCAATGTTTCAAATTTATTAGGAAATATAATTATTGCTTGATTAATAAAATAAACATTTAAATTAGAAAAATATTTATAAAAATAGTAGTTATGGAAATTTTTCAATGCGAACCAACTAGAGAAAAACAATTAAGATTTAAACAAAATCATGCAGATATCTAATAACATTTTTATTATGTCTATGAAATATATATTTTCATAATTAATACAATTTTAGTTCCTAAGGGATTTACAAATATTCATAAATAAATTTAATGATGATAGTAAAAGAGAAATAAATAAAAAAAATTTAAAAATTAAATAAAAAAAAAGAACCTTTAATTTATTATTAGTTTCATATTGGTTAATGCATAGTCTTAAAAATGAAATGTAACATATTTTAAATAATTGACAATTTCAATATTTCAACTTCAAAAATTACTGATGCTTCTTTTAAGGTAGGCTTTATTAAATATCGGTTAATTTCTTTCTGGCATGAACAGCATTTTTGTATATTTCTAAAGTAAAAAAGTAAAATATGACGAAAAAGCTGCTTATAAGGACACAAACCAAAAACTACTGTGTAGAATTAATTGAACTTTTTCACACACAAACCTTGCCATATCAGCTCTCAAAACATGTAATGACATTGTGGCTTAAGCGTGAAGTTGGGTTCGAAAAAAATACAATGAAATCCTCTTCGGAAAAATGACATTACATCACGAACAACCCGGTAATATGGCTTAAATTTTTTCTCAATTAGTGAAATTTTCATTAATAGCAAAAGTAATTTTAGATAATAATTTGGGTTTTTCACCACCTGTCTTTTTTTTTTAAAGAAAAATAAACACTCAGTAATACAATTACAAGAGCTACTTTATTAAAAATAATTTCACAACATGTATTAGAAAAGATTTGTTAAATAAAAGATGTTACAAATAATTTAAATTAAAAGTTGCTAGAAGTCTTTTTTTTCATTAAAAAAAATATATTAACTTGAACTCAGGATTCTAATGCTAAGAAAATAAATAACAATTTATATTTTAGTCAAACATAACTGGTTGCAAATAAAGTACAGTACAGAACCCGTTATCCGGAAATCAGAAAACCGGAAAACCAAAAAACCGGAATGAAATTCCATACATTTCCCCGCTATTTTTAAAAGAAAATTTTTTTTTTTCCTCATAAGATTTTAGGATTTTTCTTTCTACTTTGAAAGATGTTTATCTTACCATCATTTTGAAAATAATCATTAGTGTATTACTTCGTTTTAAGATCATTTCCAAATTTTTTTTTTTTTTAAGTTGGGTTTAACAATAAAAAAAGACGGCTTTTTGTAGCGATTCGGAAAACCGGAAAAATCAGTTATCCGGAATAGCGATAGTCCCGATCATTCCGGATAATCGGTTCCCTACTGTAATATAATCTAGTAATCAAGGTAAATTAAAACCAATAAGAACATGAATGCAAACATTTAGATCCCTGTTATTTAAAAAACTATTTTATCACATATACTTCAAAAATATTGCGTGTCACTAGTATCAACAATACTGTATTTAGTCAGATGACATTTCTGAGAAAAACTCTCATTCCATTATACTACTACAACTCACCAGTATGAACACGACTGTGTATAGTGAGAGAACTTTTTCGTGAAATTTTTTTATTACATATACTACAAGAATAAGGCTTCTCACCAGTATGAACAAGACTGTGTTTATTCAGATGATGACTTTAAGAAAAACTCTTATAACATATACTACAAAAATAAGGCTTCTCACCAGTATGGACACGACAGTTTTCTCAAAATACCTTTTAGTGAAAAACTTTTATTAAATATACAACAAGAATAAGGTTTCTCCCCAATATGAACATGGCAATGTTTATTCATAAACACTCTTTCTGAAAAACTCACATATACAACAAGAATATGGCTTCTCACCAATATGAACACGGCTGTGTTTTATCAGACATTTTAGCGAAAAATTCTAATGACATATACCATCGTCCCCACTTAATCACATAATCCGCTTATGTGAATAAAATTAAATGGAACCAAATCATTTTATATGAAACTAATGTTACATTTCCCTGCTTAAATGGTTACTTGTTGTTTCTAGCTCTCACTTAATTGCATAAAGAAGAGGAACTGTAATGAAAAAATTTTTAATACATATATTTTTAAGAAAGATTTCACCAGCTAGAATGGAATTTCCGTTTTTCTGTTAAGAAGATACATTTGGTAATCACTTCAATGGCACTTCCTATTCATTTGCTGCTCTAAACAGGTGTTAATGGTTAAGGCATTAATCAAATGTTACCAGCAGTTGTACATTAGAGTAAACGGAGAGGGTTTTGATACTATTCCCTTGCACAGCCGGAAGGTATAGAGTGATTTATTTATTTTATGGTAAAAACTTCTAGTTCCCTTGCGTTATTTGTTTTAATAAGATGTAGTTTAAAAAAACCTGCTTTCACACTATACATGGTTCCCTTTAAAGTAGAATAATCATTGCTTACTTCAGTGAATAACTCCCGAGTTGGTTCAATAATGAGCATGACATTTCGAATGCAATGGAGGGGACTATAATGTACTGTACAACTTGAGAAAAAAAGCAGAAGAATGTTCAAATAAGCGTGTATCAAAACAGTCTTCCATTACAGATTTTTTTAAAAATAAAATTAGATAATATTATGGTACGTATATAATATTTTCCATTAGCATTAATTTATTTTATTATTACTTTAAATGAGATTTGTATTTAATAATACCAATATTGATAGTTTTAATTATAATTATTCAATCAAAACATGATACTTTATATTAAAAACCATACTATATATTAAATACCATAATCGAATAACCTGCTTAATGGAATAGAGTTGGCTGGAACCAATGGTATTCCTTTAAGTGGGGTTGACTGAACTAAAAGAATACGGCTTCTCACCAGCATGAATATGACTGTGTCTATCCAGATAACTTTTTAATGAAAAACTCTTATTACATATACAACAAGAATAAGGTTTCTCGCCAGTATGAACACGATTGTGAGTAGTGAGATGACTTTTTCGTGAAAATTTTTTATTACATATACTACAAGAATAAGGCTTCTCACCATTATGAACAAGAATGTGTTGATTTAGATTCTGACTTTGAGAAAAACTCTTATTACATATACTACAAGAATAAGGCTTCTCACCAGTATGAACACGACTGTGAGTAGCAAGATGACTTTTTAGAGAAAATTTTTTGTTACATATACTACAAGAATAAGGCTTGTCACCAGTATGAATAAGATTGTGTTTATTCAGATGCTCACTTCGAGAAAAACTCTTATAACATGTACTACAGGAATAAGGCTTCTCACCAGTATGAACATGACTGTGTTTTTTCAGATTACCTTTTAGTGAAAAACTTTTATTACATATAGTACAAGAATAAGGCTTTTCACCAGTATGAACAAGACTGTGTTTAGTCAGTCTTATACTTTCTGAAAAACTCTTATTACATATACTACAAGAATAAGGTTTTTCACCAGTATGAACAAGACTGTGTTTATTCAGTATACTTCTTTCAGAAAAACTCTTATTACATATACTACAAGAATAAGGTTTTTCACCACTATGAACAAGACTGTGTATAGTTAGTGTACCTCTTGTTGAAAAACTCTTATTACATATTCTGCAAGAATAAGATTTTTCACCACTATGAACAAGACTGTGTTTAATCAGTGTACTTCTTCTTGAAAAACTCTTATTACAAATACCACAAGAATGAGATTTTTCACCAGTATGAACACGGCTGTGTATAGTCAGTGTATCTCTTCTTGAAAAACTCCTATTACATATACTACAAGAATAAAGTTTTTCACCAGTATGAACACGACTATGTTTTGTCAGATTACCTTTTAGTGAAAAACTTTTATTACATATACTACAAGAATAAAGTTTTTCACCAGTATGAGCGCGACTGTGTTTAGTCATATTACTTTTTTCTGAAACTACATATACTACAAGAATACGGCTTCTCCCCAGTATAAACAAGACTGCCTTTATTCAGAAGCTCACTTTGAGAAAATCTCTTATAACATATACTACAAGAAAATGGCTTCTCACCAGTATGAACACAACTATGTTTTGTCAGATTACTTTCTTGTGAAAAACTCTTATTTTATATAACTACAAGAATAAGATTTTTCACCAGTAAGAATTTTAGTGTTTAGACGGTCTTTTTCCTAAAAAACTCTTGTTAGAATAACAATAAGGTTTACTTACAGGATGATACTTATTCTGAATAAAATTAGGCCCTTTATTACATGATACAAAAAAGAACAGTCTGTATCAAGTCACTTACTTAGACTAAATTTTTAACTAAGTAAAATATAATAGTGTAGAAACCGTACAGCAGGCATATAATTTATTAATAAATGCATATGTGAAAAAATTAATTTAAATTATATTGAGATGTAAATATTTTCCATTTTTCACAAAAAACTTTCATAATATAATAATTGTGAAACATACCGAACTAGATTATTTCACTTTACGTTTTTTTATCAGAAAAAAACCGCAGAAATTATGTTAAACTTCGTGTATTAGATTCAATACACTGTGAATGAATGCAGTTTAAGACAGTGTAAAATTAATGTTATTTGTTATTGGGAAGACATATTATAAAAATGAACATGAGCAAACAATGATATTATTTGTTTTGAACATGAAATTATCAAATTTAATATCAATAGTAATTTTTCACACAGACACTACAGAAATATAGTTCATTATAAATGTGATACTGTTCATTATAAATGTGATAAATATGAAAGGGTCAAGAAAGTTTAATTCTATTAAATTGCCTTAACAGAATACAGAAAATATTTTCTCAGTATGAACAGGAAAATCACAACTAAACATAAAATCATGTGTTCTATAAAAGTGACAGACATCTTAATTATCTGCAACTGTTTAATATTGCACAGCATAAATTATTTTCATATTATGAACTCAAAACAATTAAATGATTCATATTATGAACTCAAAACAATTTAACACACTTTTTCTCTTTGCGAAGTAAAATGTTTCACAATAAAGTATAATTATGAACTACACCTGGAAACTTATGAACACACAAACTATAAACATTAAATTTCCATACGTGTAAATATTTTCCTGTCAGAACATCATTGCAACTATGACACAGATAGTATTTGCTGTTTGTATCAGAACATAGAATGTTACTGCCAACGTAGAATGAAATCGCCTTTATAATGTTTCCTTTTGCGAGAAAGAGATGACACACACTTAATGAATAGTTTATTGATTATATAAATCGTACAGAAAACACTACCTTTTTTTAAAAATATAAAAAAAATGCACACAAAATATGAATTTTATTTACTGTCAGCAAGAAGATATTTTATTATTCACATCTATTTTTCTTTCTGCACAAAGCAGATAATATATGAATTAGATCTGCGTGGAAATAACGTTCTAAAGCGCTTTCTATATTGTTTCCATTACTACGATGGCAATTCACTTTACATTTGTAAGATTATGGATACCCAGGCTTATAAATTTAAGCATAGAATTTTCTCTCGACATTGAATTTTTCAACAAATAATGATTGATTGATTGATTGAAGAAAGGAGTGACAAGCTCTATGCTTTAGTTTATAGCTCTCTATTTCCGATAATATAGTTAAGGGGTGAGGTTGCAGCTGGAAGTTGCAGCAAAAAGTCAGAAGCGGTTTGTGGATAGGAAAAACTTGTGGAGGAATTTGAATTTGTTCTGAGGATTATGTTGTAGTTCATTTACGTCTCACTAGAACAGCAGAATGGGTTATTGGCAACGGTCTGGGGATCATCCCTGAGGATGATCCGAAGACATACCATTACAATTTTGATCCTCTGCAAAGGGGATGGCTCTCCTTGTGTGGTAGCCCGACGACTTGCACGCGAACTCGAGCACTTTACGGTAGAACAATTTAACGAGGACCAACTCCGCACACTCTCGGTCCCTAAGCAGACTGATCCAAGTGGTCACCCACCTGCACACTGACCACAGCCAGTGATCCTTGACTTCGGAGATCTGGTGGGAACCGTGTCTTAACAATCAGTCCACTGCGGGACTTCCGAGGATTAAAAGACAAGTTTACGATATCGGTATATGCTGGATTCAGAAATGATAAAGATTGGTAAAGTTCTTTCCGAGCGTCCTGGAAAGAGGGACATTCCAGGGGGAAGTGATCGTTTGTGTCGATCTGCAGTACGGCAGTTGTGGTTTTGTATCAATGAACAATTGTGTAAGATAGCATTTGTTGGAAGAGATTTAGTTCTGAGATTTCGGGAGCTGATTGGTGGACTGTAATCTTGAGATCCATCAAGTATTTGCAACTTTTCCATACACAGAGTTCTTTATTGAGCAGTTCATTAAGGAAGGCTTGACTGAGTTGGAGGTGATGAAAGAAGGCTTATGATGCTTTGGTTTAGTGCTTGTTTTGCAAGCTGGTCTGCGTGTTTGTTTTCCTTTATTCCTAAATCAGCTTGAACCCAAATAAAGGAGAGAGATCACTGTCTGACTAGTTCAAGCAGTCCAAAGATAGGACCTTTTAATATTAATTTTTCTTTTTGCGTAGTTCGCCATATCTCGAGAAATTTTTAAGCAAACTGAAAAAATTTTGAACTCAATTATAAAGATTGTTTTTCTAAGGATAAATTCCATGCAAAAAGTAACTTTCTGTAAAGATTTACTATTTAATTTAATAATGGTTAAAGAATGCAATTTGCAATGGCAAAATACAAAATTTAAGCAAAATTAGTTGAATAGTTTTTGTGAAATTGAATTTAAAAAAAAAAAATCATATTTTTAAAGTCCAATTTTTTAGGAACTATTAAGACCGATTTTGCTCATATTTTTGTTTTATTTTGAGTAAAATTTCATAAATGTTGAATATCTAACACTTCAAAATTTTTTCGACCATTGTTATATCAAATAATAAATATTAACTAAAAGCTACTTTTTGCATTAAATAATCTTTCAATAAACGAATTTTATAATCGGGTGCAAAAATTTTTAAATTTGCTTAAGAAGTTCTCCAGATATAGCGAAATACACACAAACACACAAAAGTAAAAATTAACATAAAGGGTCCAAAGTTCGAATCGCTCTCTTGACCAAACTATTGGGACTATATTTCCCAGATTGTGGCTATCACCTATTTTGGATGTAAGAAATCTGAAATAGCCCCTCCCCACTTAAAAAAAGGTACCTATGTTTATTCAGAGAAAGTACGTATTCGTGTCTGATTTCGTAACTTAAAATATCATCTGCATTAATTAATTAACATACTTGAGGGCCCCCATTTGAGCCATTAAGATTGAGTCTGAGATTGTGAAGATCCGATCAGATCCAAAGATATTCAGGGTGGTCCGTTTCTTCAATTTTGCGCACTGTGCAACACCTGCTCCTTATCTTCCCTCCATTGCTTGATTAAACAGGGGAACTTCGTTGCACTTATACAAAAACTTGCCTAATTGGGGTGTGTGAGGAGTTTAAATTCGAAATTAGTTTAGCACCTGAAGCTATAGATACCCTTATACATGAGTATAAGCTTATCAGTATGTTCAAATTTACCTTGTGCATCTCATATATCTATTTTTGCACACTAAGTTAACCTGTCCCTTTTACAGTATAAATAAACTTTAAGAAGAGTAGTTTTTTTTAAAAAATAAATTCTGAATTATCCTTTTAACTTGATTCAAAGAACTTTATTTTCAAATGAATATAAATTGAACAAAAAAGCTGGAACTTAATTTAGTAAAAATATTCTTCCACATTATAATTGATTCCTCCAAGCTGGGCTGCTATCAGGGCTTCTGGCTTTTACAAGTAATAAACACACCTTAGACCACTTTATTTTTTAGATGTTAAATTGAAAATAACTATGAAAAAAGAAAAAAAAACAACATGAAAATAAATATAAAAATAAAAGAAGAATAAATAAAAAAAAATTAGAAAAACAAAATGCAGTTTTGTTTCTTTTCCATAATATACTGGTTTTTAGAAATTTTTAACTTTTCTATACTCCTGTGCTACAGATAAGGAACGTTCTGTCGATCAACTATAATCTATATTAATTTTTAAAAAATGGTCATCATGATCTCTCTTCGAAATCGCTCGCTAGATAAAACTTTTTGTTTGTGTAAGAATTCATATTTTTTTAACCCACGCTAAGTGAACATTCATTCTCTATTAAGTTGCATAAGTATAATTATTACAATCTGTTACCAAGGGCGCCGGCAACGGGGTGCAAGAGGGTGCACTTTTTTTAAAAAAAAAACAATACAGAAAAACAATTTTGTTATAAAAAAATTTTTATTAAAAATATTTTTATTCAAAAACAAATAATTAAGTAATTATTGATACACAACAGTTAAAAAATTGTTTAATCAAACAAGAATTGTAATCGTCTTGTTTGCAGTCCAAATCTGTTTATAACTTTTTCAATGAATTCTGAATCATCTTTAATTCTTTTTTATGCACACCGAGCATGCACAAACTTGGCAGATATCTAAGCTATATTTTTAAATTTCATTTAATAAAATATAAATAATATTATATTTCCTATTAGTTATTTAGTTTATAACATATAACACAAACTTAGTGACTTTTCACAACTGTAAAACTTCATCAACACAATAAATACCAATGTTAAGAGTGCACAAACACGTTAGTATGCGAAACTACTGTTTGTAGTTATTTGTGTTTCAAAGTCAGTAGCTATGCCAGCATCATCAGGACAGTTTCTCGTGGCAAAATTTCCAAGTAGAAGAAATTCTTACTTTTTTTTAAATATATTGTTAACAATGAAGAAATGTATCTTGAAAAAAATTAACAGAAGAAAGTATGTGTAATAACAAAACAAAATGTAATAACAGAATATTTTAATTTTTTTAGGGGGTGGGGCAGTTTGTAAGAGGGTTGCAACCCCTTTTATATTATTCTGCCGGCGCCCTTGCTCATGTTGTATATGTAATAAAGCGATATAACAAGAGTATCTCACAAAAAGTAATCTTGCGGATCACAGGTGTGCTCATACTGGTGTGAAACCTTGCTCGTGTAGTATGTGTAATAAAGCTTTTTCAAGAAAGAATTATCTAACTAGTCACAGTCATGTTATTGCTATTTAAAAGCCATATTCTTGTTTATTTTAAAAGTTTTATTTTCACTTAAGGTCCATCTAATTTATTGTAGTTTTATTCATACTTGTGAAAAACTTCATTTTTGTAATATATTTTTAAAAAAAAGAGTATTTAATTTTTCAAAAGCTGACTTTACTGTTTGTGTTTTCACTGGTGAGAAACCTTTTTGTTGTAGTATAATGGGATGAGAGTTTTTTCTCAGAAATGTCATCCGACTAAATACAATATTGTTGATACTAGTGACACACAGTATTTTTGAAGTATGTGATAAAATAGTTTTTTTAAATAATATCTAAATGTTTGCACTCATGTTCATATTGGTTTTAATTTACCTTGATTTGCTGGATTATATTATTTTTTTTTACAATCAGTTATGTTTGACTAAAGTATAAATTGTTATTTATTTTCTTAGCATTAGAATCCTGAGTTCAAGTTAATATGATTTTTTAAATGAAAAAAAAAAAGACTTCTAGTCACTTTTAATTAAAATTATTTGTAACATCTTTTGCTTAATAAATCTTTTCTAACACGGGTTGTACAATTATTTTTATAAAAGTAGCTCTTGTAATTGTATTACTGAATGTTTATTTGTAATTTAAAAAAAAAGACAAGTGGTGAAAAACACAAATTAATATCTAAAATTACTTTTGGTATTAATATTTGTAATGAAAATTTCACTAATTGAGAAAAAAATTAAAGTTATATTATCTGTTCAATTAATTTTACTCAGTAGTTTTTGGTTGGTGCCCTTTTAAGTATGGAGGGCATTAAGCAGCATTTTCGTCATATTTTACTTTTTTACTATAGAAAAGGTGAAAATGCTGTTCATGCCAGAAAGAAATTAACGAATGTGTATGGAGAAAATGTGTTGACAGTGCGCCAGTGCTGGATTACCCATTATGCCAGACTAGACCATGGCCTAGGGCCATTTGAAAATTTTATTTTTATATGCATCGATTGGCTTTTGAATAGTTTAAATGTTTCGCAAATAAAGTACATTTTCGCAAATAAAGCTCATTCGCAAATAAAGTACATAAGTGCATTTTTTGCATCCGCTTATTCTATCTAAAGATATCATGCCCCCGTTTTGAACGAACTTCGAAATGGTTATGCCCATAAAATTGTAAAATTCGAATTTTTTTAATTGTTACATAGTATAATTTTACGGACAAAAAAAGGGGCTATTTTAATCAGGGGACTAGATGTTAATATATATTGTAAATAAATACAAAGAGACCAGGTGCGGCCCCAGTAGGGGGTAGGAGGGGGCAATTGCCCCTCTGTCGGGCATCGTTTGCCCCCCTGTCGGGACGAATTTAAATGTCGTCGGGAAAACAATACCGTCTTGAAAAGAAATAAAATAATTTTTTTTTTTAAGAATTTTTTTTTTTTTTTTTTTGAAATTGAGAATAAATTAAAAACTTAAAGACGAAAATGCATTCTTTTTACTTGCACTTTACCTCCTACTTCCTGTTCACTTTTCCTCTGAAAATTCTGAGGGACATGTCTTTTGTTTGTGTCCATATGGAAAGTCATTCAACACCCCATGATACTCATGTTACCACACTTTTTGAGACTGACCATAATGCATGTACACTTTCTCCGCATTCAATGAAGAAAAGTATTTTGTTAAATGTCACGCCGTTTAATGTAAAGAATTCGATTTTTAAATTATTTGGAAGTAGTGAAGAACTAAGTTTGTTCTGCCAATCTTTTTTTTTTTTTAATTTGCTCTTAAATAGTGTATATATTTATATATGCTAAAAATTCAATTATAATTGCTTATATAAGAGTTAAAATATTTAAATAGACTAAAGTATTTAAATAATATAAATTTTGGTAGTAATAACTACCAAGTTGTCTTATGAACTACAATAAAGAGGGCATCAATCATTCTGTAGTTAAAATGCACGTGCTATTCAACCAGAAATAGTTTTTCTAATCATGAAAATACATAATTTTTTTTAAATACAATAAAAAAAATAAGAATTAATGAAATGGACCTACAAATCAGGATTGTAATTTCTGCTCTCGTCGGAAAAGTTCATCTTCCTGTCGAAACTTTTTTTTAAAAAAAACCGACGAAAGTAATAATTTATTCAATTACGCCTAATTTTATTTATTTATGCGTTTTTTGTATTATATACACCGCTTTCTCCAAAGTTGTGCTATGGAGGAATGGCAAAACTGCACAGCAACTGCTTTAATCGACATATAACGCGTTTACATTATAACGAAATTTATAATACTGCATATTAAATTTTCCGTTGTTTTTTACAACTTAATAAATGCCTTACACCTTATGTCTTGCAATAAATTAATCTTATTCAATTTTTTTGTTATTATTTATTTACTTATTTTTGGTAAAAATTTAAATTATATTTATTCATTTAACAAGAATTTTGTATGAAACAAAAAGGAAAAATATTAATCATTCAGAATTAACTTATTTTTGCTTTATAAATGTACATACGTTCAAGGTTTATTCATCTTCCCTTTCTTTTTCATTAGTCGATTGATGATTAATACAGATTAAATTTAATATGTTATAAAATTTAAAAAAAAAACGTATTCAAATTTTTTTTAATTAAAATGAAAAATAAAGATTTACATTTTTTTTTCCTTGGAAATTTTTTGTAACATATATCAAAACTAGTTTAGTATAGTTTTAATACACTTTCCATAGATGCAAATATTTATTCTTAAAAACCAAAATTTCCTTTCGTATTTTTGCAAATTAAAGTACAGTAAGAACTTGAAAAATCGAGATTCATATTGCGAGATGTCCGATATTACGATACCTTTGAAATATTAATATTTAAGATACAAAAATCCTTTGCTCATAACGAGTAAATAAAATAAAAAAAGTTTTCCGCAATAGCGAAAAAAAATTCGTTTGAGAAAAATGCATTTTTCTATTATTAAAACTAACGAAAGAGAACAAAATGGAAGGCGTTTTTGTTTATTTATATCTGATAATAATATTGAAAGTGAACATCATTTCACCTTATTTTTCTCCTCCAATCATAATCCTTGAAGTTATCAAAGCATCATATGTGGATGACCACCAGCTGAAATACAATGAAAATGAAAAAATTTTTACTATATAAAAATGAAAAAATTTTTTGCTATTACCAATAATATTGACATATACTTCAAATGAATGTACAGTATGAAAAAAAATAAATGGACCCACTAGAATAACTTTTGATCTAAATTTCGGATCTTCGTGTTTTAGGACTCGTTCTTAATGGTTCGAAAGGGTGACTTCAAATATACTAATTAATTAGTGCAAACGATATTTTAAATTAGGAAATTAGATATAAAAGCGTACTTTCTCTGATTAAACATACCTTTTTTCGACTGATTCGGATTTCTAACCCCCAAAATATCGTAGTTTCAATCTAGAAATATTTTCTTAATAGTTTTTTCAGGAGCGCGTTTGACAGATTTGACCCTTTAATGTCAACTTTAGTTTTTGGTTATTTCACTATATCCCAAATTTTCAAGCGAATTGAAAAAGTTTTGAATTCTAATTCGTTTTTCTACAGATAATTTCATGCAAAATATAACTTTTATTAAACATTTATTATTACTTTACTTAATGAAAGCCGAAAAACTTAAGAAATTTAAGGTACACAATTTTTTTCATCATTTGAAAGAATTCAATTTTAAATGTCAAAATACAAAATTTAAGCAAAATCGGGCAAATAAATCTTGAGAACTAAAGAAAAACTCGTATTTTTCGATATTCGGTCTCCTAACTCCAATATTTTGAGCCTATTGTTTTGTGACTTTAAATTCGTAACTATAAAAGCAGGAGCAAATTTTAAAACGCAGAGGAAAGAATGTTTCGCGTTGATATGTGATAAACAATAGATAATTAAATGCGTGAAAGATTATTCGTTGCAGGCGTATGCCAATATGTAAAATGCTTCTGCGGGGCAAAACAGAAATTTTTTGTGGTAAGTTTGGTTTCAGCTCAGTAGAGAAACGAAAACATAGGCAGACAAACAGCAACCATATGCGGCAATTTATTTTTAAAATATAAGTTAGTTAATATTTGTTTTTCGGACGCAAATTTAAAATTTGTCAAATAAAAAATCATTACAAATTTTAGCAATATTTTTTTAATTTTATATTTTAACCCGATGTACTCACTCTTTTTCTCAAATGGAGAAATTAACATCTTGCCGAACATGGATGTTCACTTTAAAAGCATCTTCGAAAAGAAAAAGAAATCATAAGGAGAAATTTTAAAAGTTTATTTCTGTTTATTTACAATATATATTAACATCAAGCAGAGCCGGATTATACCTTTCGTAGGCCCTAGGCACAGAGCCGGATTATACCTTTCGTAGGCCCTAGGCATAGCCGTTTTTGGGCCCTCCCCTCCTTCCCCCACTCCTCCCCTCTTTTCAAAATATATGCTAAAATTTTCTTGCATATTTTTTTTTTTAACATTTTTATTAATATGGATTTTAATTTACGAATTTGTTTATTGAACTTTATCTGCAATGCTGACATACTGCCGATATTGCTGTTGATATCGATAATACCATTATGATTAGTTCGATCGATAACTATGTAAACACTTCACGTCAACAATACAACAACAAACCAGCAAAGAAAACAGTGAAATTGATAGTGAGATTAATTACAAGGAATATTTATACAGTAGAGAACCAATTATCTGGGATGCTCGGGACCTTCGCTATCCCGGATGTCTGAATTTCCCAGTTTTCTGGATCGACCAAAAAGTGGCATTAATCGATGTTTTATCGAACCCGAATTACAAGGAAATTACACAAAAATTTGTCAGAATCTGAGATTAAACTAAAAGCGCAAAATTTGGTGAAAATTTACTCATCCGATTAAGGCTCAAATTAAAGATAAACTTGTGAATACTTTTCCTAACGTTCACATTGCATTAAGAATATATTTGTCGATTCTTGGATCAAATGCAGAAGGAGAAAGATCTTTCTCCAGATTAAAATTGATAAAAAATCATTTGCTTTCAACAATGAATCAAGATCGTTCGGCATCTCTCGCGCTTATGTCTATTGAATACGACATTTTGCGTAGTTTGGAATTCGACAGCATAATACAAGATTTCGTTGAATCCAAAAAAGTAATATATTAATTAGATCATAAGATTCTGCAAAATAATTTATTACCGAAAAATATTATATTTTTATTTGTATCTTCATAATTTTGTGCGAAATACACTTGTTGTTTTTAAAGCTAAATTATTTTTGTCAACAAATTTTTTTCTCTCAAGTTTTTCGTAGGCCCTAGGCACGTGCCTAGTGTGCCTTAGGTTAATCCGGTCCTGACATCAAGTCCCCTGATTAACAGAGTCCTTTTTTTTTGTTCGTAAAATTATACTATGTAGCAATTTAAAAAAAATTCGAATTTTGCAATTGAATGGGCATAACCATTTCGAAGTTCGTACAAAACGTGGTATGATATCGTTTGATAGAATGCGTGGATGCAAAAAATGCACTTATAACTTTATTTGCGAAACATTTAAACTATTCAAAAGCCAATCGATGCATATAAAAATAAAATTTTCATATCAAAATATTCTTTAAATGTTTTGTTAAATATGCATGACATTTCGAAATTTTATTATCGAATAATTTTTGCGTTATGAGAGTAAGAAGCGTAGAAATTTTTTGAAATAGCGGTGACTGCTACAACTATTTTTCTTTATTACAGAAGTAATTTTTAAGCTTACTATGCGTGGTAAATTGCACCATAGAGTACAAAATACATCGATAACAGAAGAAAGTGCGATTTACATTTAAATTAAAATGAATCTGCACATTGTGGTATCAATATTAAAGATTCTTAGAAACACACTTGAAAAAAAAAATTATGTGAAATAAAAATTTAAAGTATAAAATTCGATTTAATTTAAATATTTTGAATTAATTTGTTTGAGCCCCCTGTCGGGGGAGACTTGACTGGCGCTATCCTTGAAAGAGACTTTTAAAATTTCTCCTTGCGATTCTTTTTTCTGTTCAAAGATGTTTTTAAAGTGAATGTCCGGCAAAATGCTAATGTCTCCATTCGAGAAGTCCATCGGCTTAAAATATAAGATTCAAACAATATAGCTTAGGTGACAAGGGACTTTCAAAGAAGCAAAAATTTGTCAAAAAATCGATATTTTAAATTTTATATTTTTGAAATTTAGGCATTTAACTGAACATTTTTAAAAAAAAATTTCTGGAATAAGAGCGAAATTGATGAAGTTATGGCCATTTCAGTTTTGACCACGCCCCTTTTTTTTTACCTTTTTTTGTCTGCAGGTAACTGTTAAAATTAGTTTAGTTAATAATTAATTTCAAATTAGTTGAATATTTTGTTAATTTTTTAAAAAAAATTTAAAGTATATAATTATTAAACTAGTTCATTAGACAATATTTATAGGTATTTATATTAAAAACAAGAAATATTTGATCAGATGTAAAATTTGCAATGAAAAAGTACTAAAAGTCATTTTTCTCAAAATGTCTTTTTTGAGAAATTTACAATTTTCAAACTGTTCCAGCGTAATGAATTTTCATTCTATTGACCTGAGAATTTAATGCTACCAGTGGCGTACCTAGGGGGGGGCGGTGGGTGCGGTCCGCACCGGGCGGCACTTACCTTGGGGCGGCATTTTTTATATTTACTTATAGTTGTAAAAAGCAACTTATTCATTTCATATTTATTTTCTTTCTTGAATAATAAATGATTATTATAAGTTTAATATTTGGTTTATATAAATTATGATTAACTATATGATTTCGAATATTATTCCTCTTTGTATATAAATGCATTTTAGTGTGAATTTTGAATTCTAATTCAAGAACAAGATAATAATTTTATTTTATTGTATTCATTAAAATTCGTTGAATTCGTAAAAGGATCTTTACGATTTTGTTCGGCAATTTTTCCTCACTAAAATTTTTTGATATCAGTTTATAAATGTCATTTCTTTTGAAAAGTTTATATGATTACTTTGAAGTGATATATCAATATTTTTTTAAATCATCGATTTTTCTTTTGAAAAGCAGGGCCGGCGGAAGACCTAGCAGACCGCCGGTCTGCAAAGCATTAGGGCGCTGGCATAAGAACTATCTTTTTCAAACAACAAAATCTAAACGAGACAAAACAAAAATACTGACGAAGTTACAATTTCAGGAATCGCAAATAGATAAATATACTCAGTCCGTTTTGAAGAATTGTATTTGGAATGATAAATTGCTTATAAACCATTTTGTTCATTCGCGATTCAATCTTTTAACAGTGAAGAGTGAAACAAATTATTAGGGTGCCAGTGCATTTGGAGAGTTTATTATAGGTAAGTATATTATATTACGTATTATAGATATAGATGTTATTCTAAATGCTATTCAGAGTAGTAAAATGACTTTGCCGTTTTCTATACATAATATACTATTTATTTCGACAAGTTATATTTTTATTATATATCCCTAGGATGAAACGAGTAAAAGAAAGTGGTGCGTCATTTAGAAAGAAAAGGAAGAGAAGGGAGGAAATACAGACTAAAAATACTGGAGCACTACTCAAATATATCTCCCATAAGTCAACTTCTAGTTCTTTTAGTATTGTTGCCTCAAATACGGGCGAAGAAGCAGCCCTCGAAGGCGAAAAAACATTTTCCAATGTTGTTCAAGAGGAAAGACCTGCTTCAAACACTGGTGAAGAAGTAGAACGTTCATCAAGTTCTGATGGAGAATCTGCTGCACAAATTATTCCGTCTATTTCTGTGAAAGATATTGGATTATGGCCTAACAAAATTGACGACAATACAAGAGTATTTCTGGTACGTCAAGGTCCCTTTGCAATTCAAAATTTGGACGCCGACTTCAGCGAAGGAGTAAAACGTCCTAATAATACAATCAAAGCCAAAGGTGAGACAAGAAAACTGAGTCAGGACTGGTTTTTTCAAATTTTGCCTAATGGCGAAAAGCTCTTAAGATCGTGGATGGTATATTCACCATCGAAGAAAAGTATTTATTGTTTCTGCTGCAAACTGTTTGATAATCTTTTTTCAAGAAATGGTGGAAACTTAATCCCAAAATTAGTCAACATGAGGTGAGTCCACTGCACATTCGATCATATTCCAAATGGAAGGAATTAGAAATAAGACTTGGACGTGGCGCAACTATTGACAAACTACAACAACAGAATATTGATAAAGAAATAAAAAAAATGGAAGGAAATTCTAACAAGAATACTTGATATAATTAGATTCTTAGCAAAACAAAATTTGGCGTTTCGAGGACATCGTGAAAGTGTTCATCAGGAAAGCATCGATTCAATGGAAAATAGAGGAAATTTTCTTGAGCTTGTTGACTTATTGGCTAAGTACGACCCAGTATTACGAGAACACGTAGTAAAAATTAAGATGGGTAATAAATATAGTATCTCTTATTTGTCGCCGAAGATCCAGAACGAATTCATAGAGCTATTGAGAGGCGCAGTCAGAAAAACAATTATGGATCAAATAAAGCAGGCTAAATACTTTTGTATTATATTTGACAGCACTCCTGACATTTCACACAAAGATCAAACCAGTCAAATTATTAGATATGTAGTTATTGATGGTAGCGAAGTTAAAGTTGTAGAATCGTTTATTGACTTTGTAGAAACTAAAGGAAAAACTGCTGGTGAAATCACAGATATGATTTTAACGAAATTAGAAAATGACGGTTTAGATATAAAAAATTGCAGAGGACAGGCTTACGATAATGCTGCCGTCATGGCAGGAAAGCACAGCGGTGTTCAAACTCGTATTAAAGAAATAAATCCAAATGCAGAATTTGTAGCATGTACAAATCATTCTTTAAACCTGGCATGTTTACACGCAGCTTCTACAGCTATCAATTCCATCACATTTTTTGGAACTATCGAACAGTTGTTTTCGTTGTTTTCTTCTTCCACTCATAGATGGAATGTTTTACTTTCTGTCACTGGTCAAGGTGTTTAACGCAGTGTAGAAACTCGCTGGAGCGCTAGAGCTGCCGCGGTAACTATAGTAAAAAAACATTTTTTTTTAACATTTTAAGCGCTTTGGAAAATTTGACATCTGAAGAAGAAAATAGTAAAACGAGATCAGATGCTGGAGTATTACTCAATTCTATGCAATCTTTTTCTTTTCTATGTTACCTTCATTTATGGGAACCCGTCCTTTTGGAAATTAATGACGCTCAAAAATGCCTGCAAATAAAAGGGTCAAATGTCCACCAATGGCATATAAAACTAAATTCTTTGTAAACACATTTCATGGAACAAAGAGATACGCTAGTACAAAACGCTGTTATAGCAACCAAAATAATTTGTGAAGAGTTGGAGATATCGACTGAGCGTCGAGTTAGAAGGAGAAAAAATATGAGTGGGGAAAATTCGCGAGGCGTGGGGCTATCCTTAGAAGACGAAGTACGAAGAGAAATATTTTCATCTATGGACAGAATTATAAAGGAAATAAAAGAACGCTTCGATCAGTTGCATGGTCTTGTAAGAAAATATTCGTGTATAATACCGTGTAACCTACTAAATGAAGAATTTGAATGTCAAATGACTTGATTGACATTGATAAAGAACAGTTCCATATTGAAAGAAAAAGGATCCAGGTTTTTATGGCTGTACCTACACTAAAAGGAGAGGCAAAACATTGGAAAAACGGGGAGAAGGGCCCTCTTGATCTGCTAAAATTTATTCAGCAGTATAGGTTGGAAAATTCTGTTCCCAACATTGTAATTTTGTTAAGAATTTTTTTAACAATTTCAATCAGTGTCGCTAGTTGCGAAAGAAGCTTCTCAAAATTAAAGTTGAAAAAAAATTATCTTCGTTCTACAATGAGTCAATTAAGACTACAAAATCTTGCAATATTGTCAATAGAACAAGAAATTACAAATAATATAAATTTTGAAAGCATTATACACGATTTTTCTAGTATGAAAGCTAGAAGAGCAGATATTATATAAATATGTTTACGAGTGCATACAAATATGTCTAAAAAAATTTACTCTGTGTATTAATTAATATTGATTAAATAACTTAATAATTTATTTATGTGTATTAATTTATAAAAACCACTATTTGATTGACTTATAATAGAAAGGGCGGCAAACTGGAGATCGCCCCGGGCTGCAAAAGTTCTAGGTACGCCACTGAATGCTACATATTTATGAATATTATTAACATTTTGTTTTAAAAGTTTTTCGAATTAAGTAAATAGTATTTTTTTTATTCATGATATTTTATAGAGGTATGATTTTTTCCTAAAAATGTAAGTTATTTACTGTTTTTTTAATGTTATTTGTTTCTACAATAAAAAATAAAAAAAGTACTTCCAACAATTTTTTCAATATTGCCTAATATGTAATATTTTAAAAGAATTTTGTCATTTTGATAAAATTTCAGACGCGAGGAGTAATATAAAAAAAAACATAAAAAATTGAAAAATTTAAATTTTTTAATTTCTTAAATTTTGAAATATTTTTTTGAAATTTTGTATAAAAGTTGTTTTTAGCAATATAAATGTATCCTGAAAATTTCAAGCAAATCCCTTGATAATTTCAACAAAAAATTTGAAAGCCCTTTGTCGCCTTAAATTTGTAATTATTTTACAATTTTTAAATTTGCGTCCGAGAAACGAATACATGCGCCCGAGAAGCGAAACATGACTGCCGTTTGTCTGATTGTTTTCGTTTCTCTGCAAAGCACACTTTCTACCAAGATTTCTGTTTCCCCCTGCAGAAGCTTTTTACATATTGACATACGCCTGCAACGAATAACCTTTCACACAGTTAATTATTTTTTACCATATATCAACGCGAAACATCGAGGCCGGATTTACGCATAAGCTGTAGCTTGGGGCCCCGAGATCTCACTTTTTTTTTTTTTTTTTTTTTAAAGTTTTAGTCAGAGCTGGGGCCTTCTGAAGCCCAAAATACATTTATTTTATTTTTTACATTATCGGACGCTTTTCAAAATCTAATCCGAAATGTTTACAAACATAAAATAATTGTTACTCTTCACTGTTACTCTTTTCTAACCAAAAGAGCAATAAAACGCTCTTTTGACTGACGAAATATCTCCGATTTCGCAACTACCACACACAGAGTTGTCAAATAGCCGCCTCATTTTACACTGGGGGAAAATGTTTTTAGCTTCTTTAAATTGCTTGGGCATTTTTGTCCTTACTTCGGATATCGACAGAAACATCCTTTTTTCTGATTTATAGTCATAAATTGCTTGGAACGAAGAATTTTTTGGGCAGTAAATGGGAGGGTCTGTCTTGAGATTTCTGTTGTGTCACATTGTCGCTAAAGTGGTCCTCGTTCGATTTTAATTTTTTTTACAAAATTTAGATATTTTTTCTAATTTATAATTGAAAGTTTTTTCCCCTTTAATTATCCAAAATGTTTCAACAAGCCCAATTGTTTAATTTACTTAATTATTGTAATTGATTTTTTGTTATTTTTCAAATTAATCGTGCATGAATCCGTGAAGGCCGAATTTTTATATCAAAATATTCGTAGGATATTAAGAAGACATAATTTTTTCACCTTTGGAGGTAAGCAAATGTTTTTATTAAATCAACTTTGGTTGCGGTTAAGTTGGAAGGTTTGCACAGTTTTTTATTTATACATATTTTAACATAATGAATTTTGAAGTTGAAATTATTAATTATCTAATAGCTTATTACATTTTCCCTCTGTTTACATCGATATTTTTCTACTTAAATGAGAAACTTTGTCAAATTAAAAAATATATAAATAATTTTTTAAGATATAAAGAACTGGGTAAAACTTTCTTACTAAAGGGTAATTTGTCTCACTTTCTTTTATAGGATGAGTATTTAAAGAACCAACAAAGCACTAAGTAAAGGTCTAAAAAATGCGATAATTTTGTTTGAAGAAAAATCAAATCTAATAGAATAGTTATTTACTGAGGAAAAGTAAGAAATCTGAAGTAACAATGTTAAAATGAATATTAAGGTAGATCCAGTAATTTGAACTGTATGGAGAGAAATATATCGAATTTATTTATTTAGTTTTTTATTTTATTTTTTAATATTTTGTGATTTTTTTTGTTTATTTATTTAAAAGGTCGGCCACTTTTCAATTCCCTCTTTGACAGGCCTATCTACTAAAATTCTTGATTAAGTCAATTTTGAATGAAATTGAGATAACAGATGTGATTTTATATTAATTTTACTGATAGATAGTGATTTTGCTTGATAGAGCATTGAAATCAAGTGATTATCACTTAAACAAATGTTTAATTATTAAGAAAAAAACATTGTTCAATTGTTTCTATGACCCAATTTTCCCTTTTTTTCCCTAAATATCAAATATTTTTAATTTGTAATATTATATTTCGTACACAACTAATATAAACTAATATTTCTGAATATGAATTTAAATAACTCCACACGTTTTGTTTTGCTATCTCATTTTATATTATCGCATTATCCCAATTTAGTCTCGGTTAATGCCCTCGATATTATATTTTTAAACTCCTCGCAAAGATGTAGTAAAAAAGGTATACAAATTAATTGTCGCAAGCAAATTAATGATAAGTAAGAACGAAACAAAAATGATGTTGAATCACTAATGAGACAGGTGGGATGAAAGACATTGAAAACAATTTTAATGAATAGTAAAACTAGAAGGTTTTTCTAAAATTCGGAGATTTATCAGGCTTTTTATTTTTTCTGTCACGAAATTTATCAGGGGCAATTTGTTGGATTTCAATAAGGGTTATGTTTTTTTCATTAATTAAATATTAAACAATAACAGATATTTGTCTTTTAAAACATTTCATTCTGTAATAAAAATAATTATTCTATAATTTCATTATCTAAAACTAATTGCTTTAGTTATAATATAAGGCTTGAGTGTGTTCCATTAATATATTGAATGCTCGTTTTGGTTGGATGCTCAAGATTGTTGCTCCTTCACATCCTAGCCACTGTGCACTATCAAAAGCAGAGCTGATACTTCAAACCTGTTTCACAGACATTTTTTCTCTCTGATATTTAGTAGACTCTTTAATAAATCCTTAAAAATATATGTCTAACATTTGCATAAACAATTATATTTTTTTGCTTGCACGAAAATTTAACAAATGTACTTAAAACAGTTAAAAAGATTGCAAATATAATGAAGAAATATTCTTAACTTAAACATCAATTGAATGCTATCACCTTACGAAATATTATTATTTTATAAACAGTATTAATATATATATTAATGGAGCCCTCACCTGCTCCAGGGTGTAAGGCCTAGAATACACCACTGTACATTTCATAAGATTGAAAAATTTGCTTCTTTTATAAACAGGGATAAGTAGGTATTAAACAGCTCACGGGGTTTATTCATTTTTATCCTTGCAGCGATTAATTTCTTTTCTATTCTCTATATTGTTTTTTTAGTCAGCATGGGCTTATTTTTTACTACTACGTAATTTTTACCTGATTATAATTCATTCTTATCTAATAAATTAGAAAAAAAAAGATAAAGTTATTGATTGAAATCTGTACCAAAATCAGGAATATATAAAAAAAAAACTTTTATTCAAAAAATACACACTTTTAGTGTGAATAAAATATAAGGTATTCATTTCTAATTACTTACTATTTCTAAATTTATAGCATCGAAATATTTATTTAGATATACAGAAGAAAATTAAATGAATTTGATATACTTAGTTTAATTTCATTGTTTTATAAAAATTATTTCTCTGCAATATTAAATTTTAACTCATATTTAAAATAAGTGTAAAAGTCAAAGTGTAAGACAATAGCCTTATTTCCAAGATCGGATTTGACATTTAATGCTAAGGTTCGTTTTTAGTATTTATGTCAAAATAGTTAGTGCGGAAGTAGTAGAACACAAAATTACGTAAGAAAAAAAATACACTATATTTCTCGCAAAAAAAAAATTATGGTAACAAAACCAAAATAATATGGTACTTAAACCATTCATTCGGTAATTGTTCCGTTCGCATTGCAACAGTTTATCACAAATTATGCTTTTAAAAATTATACCTCTTATTACCAATCATTTAATAAAAATGCAAAACTGAAAAATAAAATTAATCGAATTAATGATTATCATGCCATGCTCTAAGAGAGCGGCTCCTAATTATTATTTAGGCTTCATGTTTCTAAGTCTTATAGATTTTGAGCAGCCAAGCAAAATGTAATGTAAAAAGGAAAAAAATTGCGAAAAATCATATAAAATTGCAAATAACATGTATTCAAAATTTCAACAAAATAAAAACTCTGTTAAATATATAATGGCTCTTCCACCAGCATGCCAAATTTTCACTCTTTGCTTAAAATATGCTTATGATGATCTTAAAATGTGCTTCTGTTGTAACTTTTCTCCCTCCCTCAAAAAATATGTGCAATAAAAGAAAGGTTCTACATTATTGTCTCATTACAATCACATTTAACAATCAAGTAATATTATCACATTTTTTAATAATTTAATATTAATACTTAACAATAAAAAATAATGACAGTTTACTTTAGATGTATAGAAATAGAATTGAACTTATAAGGGTCTCATCATTTTCAGCAGCTTAGGGCCCCGTCAAACTTAAATCCGGCCCTGCTTATGCAGTAAGTTTGGTGTCTCGTAAATTGGACAATCCCACAGAAACTGATTGGGAAATTGTGCAGACTACATTCAGATACCTTCGTACTACCGTTGCACATGGCATCGTATATGGCAGTGTAGATGATAGAAGCCTTATGTTGTTAAGTGATGCAGATAATAACAGTTGTGATGAAACTCGGAGATCTCGCACAGGTGTGATATTTTTCTGTGGTGGCGGTACAATTACTTGGAGAAGTAAATTGCAGGAGGCTATATCTAATTCAACAACTGAAGCAGAGTTCATGGCAGCAGCTGATGTTTCACGCTCGAACTAAGCACATCGATCAAAGATACAAGTTTGTCCAAGATGAGTTTTCTAAAGGACAGTTTGAACTAGGCTACGGCAGAAGTGATGAGCAACAAGCGGACATTCTGACGAAGGCACTTCCAGCATCTCAGTTTCATGCTCAAAAGGCATTACTTGGTATCCAATCAGACTTTCTTGCACAGTGAATAAACAAGAAAAGAAAGCTACAAGCATATATCGCAACTCCCGTAATAAAGCTTATTTAAGGTTTCGATGATAAATTTTCCATTTATTTCAAATCACCAATGTTTCAAATTTATTAGGAAATATAATTATTGCTTGATTAATAAAATAAACATTTCAATTAGAAAAATATTTACAAAAATAGTAGTTATGGAAATTTTTCAATGCGAACCAACTAGAGAAAAACAATTAAGATTTAAACAAAATCATGCAGATATCTAATAACATTTTTATTATGTCTATGAAATATATATTTTCATAATTAATACAATTTTAGTTCCTAAGGGGTTTACAAATATTCATAAATAAATTTAATGATGATAGTAAAAGAGAAATAAATAGAAAAAATTTAAAAATTAAATAAAAAAAAAGAACCTTTAATTTATTATTAGTTTCATATTGGTTAATGCATAGTCTTAAAAATGAAATGTAACATATTTTAAATAATTGACAATTTCAATATTTCAACTTCAAAAATTACTGATGCTTCTTTTAAGGTAGGCTTTATTAAATATCGGTTAATTTCTTTCTGGCATGAACAGCATTTTTGTATATTTCTAAAGTAAAATATGATGAAAATGCTGCTTATAAGGGCACAAACCAAAAACTACTGTGTAGAATTAATTGAACTTTTTCACACACAAACCTTGCCATATCAGCTCTCAAAACATGTAATGACATTGTGGCTTAAGCGTGAAGTTGGGTTCGAAAAAAATACAATGAAATCCTCTTCGGAAAATGACATTACATCACGAACAACCCGGTAATATGGCTTAAATTTTTTCTCAATTAGTGAAATTTTCATTAATAGCAAAAGTAATTTTAGATAATAATTTGGGTTTTTCACCACCTGTCTTCTTTTTTTAAAGAAAAATAAACACTCAGTAATACAATTACAAGAGCTACTTTATTAAAAATAATTTCACAACATGTATTAGAAAAGATTTGTTAAATAAAAGATGTTACAAATAATTTAAATTATAAGTTGCTAGAAGTCTTTTTTTTTCATTAAAAAAAATATATTAACTTGAACTCAGGATTCTAATGCTAAGAAAATAAATAACAATTTATATTTTAGTCAAACATAACTGGTTGCAAATAAAGTAATATAATCTAGTAATCAAGGTAAATTAAAACCAATATGAACATGAATGCAAACATTTAGATCCCTGTTATTTAAAAAACTATTTTATCACATATACTTCAAAAATATTGCGTGTCACTAGTATCAACAATACTGTATTTAGTCAGATGACATTTCTGAGAAAAACTCTCATTCCATTATACTACTACAACTCACCAGTATGAACACGACTGTGTATAGTGAGAGAACTTTTTCGTGAAATTTTTTTATTACATATACTACAAAAATAAGGCTTCTCACCAGTATGGACACGACAGTTTTCTCAAAATACCTTTTAGTGAAAAACTTTTATTAAATATACAACAAGAATAAGGTTTCTCCCCAATATGAACATGGCAATGTTTATTCTGAAACACTCTTTCTGAAAAACTCACATATACAAGAAGATCTCACTTCTTCTCACCAATATGAACAAGGCTGTGTTTTATCAGACATTTTAGCGAAAAATTCTAATGACATATACCATCGTCCCCACTTAATCACATAATCCGCTTATGTGAATAAAATTAAATGGAACCAAATCATTTTATATGAAACTAATGTTACATTTCCCTGCTTAAATGGTTATTTGTTGTTTCTAGCTCTCACTTAATTGCATAAAGAAGAGGAACTGTAATGAAAATTTTTTAATACATATATTTTTAAGAAGGATTTCACCAGCTAGAATGGAATTTCCGTTTTTCTGTTAAGAAGATACATTTGGTAATCACTTCAATGGCACTTCCTATTCATTTGCTGCTCTAAACAGGTGTTAATGGTTAAGGCATTAATCAAATGTTACCAGCAGTTGTACATTAGAGTAAACGGAGAGGGTTTTGATACTATTCCCTTGCACAGCCGGAAGGTATAGAGTGATTTATTTATTTTATGGTAAAAACTTCTAGTTCCCTTGCGTTATTTGTTTTAATAAGATGTAGTTTAAAAAAACCTGCTTTCACACTATACAGGGTTCCCTTTAAAGTAGAATAATCATTGCTTACTTCAGTGAATAACTCTCGAGTTAGTTCAATAATGAGCATGACATTTCGAATGCAATGGAGGGGACTATAATGTACTGTACAACTTGAGAAAAAAAGCAGAAGAATGTTCAAATAAGCGTGTATCAAAACAGTCTTTCATTACAGATTTTTTAAAAATAAAATTAGATAATATTATGGTACGTATATAATATTTTCCATTAGCATTAATTTATTTTATTATTACTTTAAATGAGATTTGTATTTAATAATACCAATATTGATAGTTTTAATTATAATTATTCAATCAAAACATTATACTTTATATTAAAAACCATACTATATATTAAATACCATAATCGAATAACCTGCTTAATGGAATAGAGTTGGCTGGAACCAATGGTATTCCTTTAAGTGGGGTTGACTGAACTAAAAGAATACGGCTTCTCACCAGCATGAATATGACTGTGTCTATCCAGATAACTTCTTAATGAAAAACTTTTATTACATATACAACAAGAATAAGGTTTCTCGCCAGTATGAACACGATTGTGAGTAGTGAGATGACTTTTTCGTGAAAATTTTTTATTACATATACTACAAGAATAAGGCTTCTCACCATTATGAACAAGAATGTGTTGATTTAGATTCTGACTTTGAGAAAAACTCTTATTACATATACTACAAGAATAAGGCTTCTCACCAGTATGAACACGACTGTGAGTAGCAAGATGACTTTTTAGAGAAAATTTTTTGTTACATATACTACAAGAATAAGGCTTGTCACCAGTATGAATAAGACTGTGTTTATTCAGATGCTCACTTCGAGAAAAACTCTTATAACATGTACTACAGGAATAAGGCTTCTCACCAGTATGAACATGACTGTGTTTTTTCAGATTACCTTTTAGTGAAAAACTTTTATTACATATAGTACAAGAATAAGGCTTTTCACCAGTATGAACAAGACTGTGTTTAGTCAGTCTTATACTTTCTGAAAAACTCTTATTACATATATTACAAGAATAAGGTTTTTCACCAGTATGAACAAGACTGTGTTTATTCAGTATACTTCTTTCAGAAAAACTCTTATTACATATACTACAAGAATAAGGTTTTTCACCACTATGAACAAGACTGTGTATAGTTAGTGTACCTCTTGTTGAAAAACTCTTATTACATATTCTGCAAGAATAAGATTTTTCACCACTATGAACAAGACTGTGTTTAATCAGTGTACTTCTTCTTGAAAAACTCTTATTACAAATACCACAAGAATGAGATTTTTCACCAGTATGAACACGGCTGTGTATAGTCAGTGTATCTCTTCTTGAAAAACTCCTATTACATATACTACAAGAATAAAGTTTTTCACCAGTATGAACGCGACTATGTTTTGTCAGATTACCTTTTAGTGAAAAACTTTTATTACATATACTACAAGAATAAAGTTTTTCACCAGTATGAGCGCGACTGTGTTTAGTCATATTACTTTTTTCTGAAACTACATATACTACAAGAATACGGCTTCTCCCCAGTATAAACAAAACTGCCTTTATTCAGAAGCTCACTTTGAGAAAAACTCTTATAACATATACTACAAGAAAATGGCTTCTCACCAGTATGAACACAACTATGTTTTGTCAGATTACTTTCTTGTGAAAAACTCTTATTTTATATAACTACAAGAATAAGATTTTTCACCAGTAAGAATTTTAGTGTTTAGACGGTCTTTTTCCTAAAAAACTCTTGTTAGAATAACAATAAGGTTTACTTACAGGATGATACTTATTCTGAATAAAATTAGGCCCTTCATAACATGATACAAAAAAGAACAGTCTGTATCAAGTCACTTACTTAGACCAAATTTTTAACTAAGTAATATATAATAGTGTAGAAACCGTACAGCAGGCATATAATTTATTAATAAATGCATATGTGAAAAAAATAATTTAAATTATATTGAGATGTAAATATTTTCCATTTTTCACAAAAAACTTTCATAATATAATAATTGTGAAACATACCGAACTAGATTATTTCACTTAACGTTTTTTTATCAGAAAAACACCGCAGAAATTATGTAAAACTTCGTGTATTAGATTCAATACACTATGAATGAATGCAGTTTAAGACAGTGTAAAATTAATGTTATTTGTTATTGGGAAGACATATTATAAAAATGAACATGAGCAAACAATGATATTATTTGTTTTGAACATGAAATTATCAAATTTAATTTCAATAGTAATTTTTCACACAGACACTACAGAAATATAGTTCATTATAAATGTGATAGTGTTCATTATAAATGTGATAGTGTTCATTATAAATGTGATAAATATGAAAGGGTCAAGAAAGTTTAATTCTATTAAATTGCCTTAACAGAATACAGAAAATATTTTCTCAGTATGAACAGGAAAATCACAACTAAACATCAAATCATGTGTTCTATAAAAGTGACAGACATCTTAATTATCTGCAACTGTTTAATATTGTACTGCATAAATTATTTTCATATTATGAACTCAAAACAATTAAATGAAACTACTTCTTTTTGCACACTTTTTCTCTCTGCAAAGTAAAATGTTTCACAATAAAGTATAATTATGAACTACACCTGGAAACTTATGAACACACAAACTATAAACATTAAATTTCCATACGCGTAAATATTTTCCTGTCAGAACATCATTGCAACTATGACACTCATGGCACAGATAGTATTTGCTGTTTGTATCAGAACATAGAATGTTACTGCCAACGTAGAATGAAATCGCCTTTATAATGTTTCCTTTTGCCAGAAAGAGATGACACACACTTAATGAATAGTGTATTGATTATATAAATCGTACAGAAAACACTACCTTTTTTTAAAAATATAAAAAAAATGCACACAAAATATGAATTTTATTTACTGTCAGCAAGAAGATATTTTATCATTCACATCTATTTTTCTTTCTGCACAAAGCAGATAATATATGAATTAGATCTGCAGGGAAATAACCTTTTAAAGCGCTTTCTATATTGTTTCCATTACTACGATGGCAATTCACTTTACATTTGTAAGATTATGGATACCCAGGCTTATAAATTTAAGCATAGAATTTTCTCTCGGCATTGAATTTTTCAACAAATAATGATTGATTGATTGATTGAAGAAGGGAGTGACAAGCTCTATGCTTTAGCTTATAGCTCTCTATTTCCGATAATATAGTTAAGGGGTGAGGTTGCAGCTGGAAGTTGCAGCAAAAAGTCAGAAGCGGTTGTGGATAGGAAAAACTTGTGGAGGAATTTGAATTTGTTCTGAGGATTATGTTGTAGTTCATTTACGTCTCACTAGAACTGCAGAATGGGTTATTGGCAACGGTCTGGGGATGATCCGAAGACATACCATCACAATTTTGATCCTCTGCAAAGGGGATGGCTCTCCTTGTGTGGTAGCCCGACGACTTGCACGCGAAGTCGAGCACTTTACGGTAGAACAATTTAACGAGGACCAACTCCGCACACTCTCGGTCCCTAAGCAGACTGATCCAAGTGGTCACCCACCTGCACACTGACCACAGCCAGTGATCCTTGACTTCGGAGATCTGGTGGGAACCGTGTCTTAACAATCAGTCCACTGCGGGACTTCCGAGGATTAAAAGATAAGTTTACGATATCGGTATATGCTGGATTCAGAAATGATAAAGATTGGTAAAGTTCTTTCCGAGCGTCCTGGAAAGAGGGACATTCCAGGGGGAAGTGATCGTTTGTGTCGATCTGCAGTACGGCAGTTGTGGTTTTGTATCAATGAACAATTGTGTAAGATAGCATTTGTTGGAAGAGATTTAGTTCTGAGATTTCGGGAGCTGATTGGTGGACTGTAATCTTGAGATCCATCAAGTATTTGTAACCTTTCCATACACAGAGTTCTTTATTGAGCAGTTCATTAAGGAAGGCTTGACTGAGTTGGAGGTGATGAAAGAAGGCTTATGATGCTTTGGTTTAGTGCTTGTTTTGCAAGCTGGTCTGCGTGTTTGTTTTCCTTTATTCCTAAATCAGCTTGAACCCAAATAAAGGAGAGAGATCACTGTCTGACTAGTTCAAGCGGTCCAAAGATAGGAACTTTTAATATTAATTTTTCTTTTTGCGTAGTTCGCCATATCTCTAGAAATTTTTAAGCAAACTGAAAAAATTTTGAACTCAATTATAAAGATTGTTTTTCTAAGGATAAATTCCATGCAAAAAGTAACTTTCTGTAAAGATTTACTATTTAATTTAATAATGGTTAAAGAATGCAATTTGCAATGGCAAAATACAAAATTTAAGCAAAATTGGTTGAATAGTTTTTGTGAAATTGAATTTTTAAAAAAAAATCATATTTTTAAAGTCCAATTTTTTAGGAACTATTAAGACCGATTTTGCTCATATTTTTGTTTTATTTTGAGTAAAATTTCATAAATGTTGAATATCTAACACTTCAAAATTTTTTCGACTGTTATATAAAATAATAAATATTAACTAAAAGTTACTTTTTGCATTAAATAATCTTTCAATAAACGAATTTTATAATCGGGTGCAAAAATTTTTAAATTTGCTTAAGAAGTTCTCCAGATATAGCGAAATACACACAAACACACAAAAGAAAAAATTAACATAAAGGGTCCAAAGTCGAATCGCTCTCTTGACCAAACTATTGGGACTATATTTCCCAGATTGTGGCTATCACCTATTTTGGATGTAAGAAATCTGAAATAGCCCCTCCCCACCTAAAAAAAGGTACCTATGTTTATTCAGAGAAAGTACGTATTCGTGTCTGATTTCGTAACTTAAAATATCATCTGCATTAATTAATTAACATACTTGAGGGCCCCCATTTGAGCCATTAAGATTGACTCTGAGATTGTGAAGATCCGATCAGATCCAAAGATATTCAGGGTGGTCCGTTTCTTCAATTTTGCGCACTGTGCAACACCTGCTCCTTATCTTCCCTCCATTGCTTGATTAAACAGGGGAACTTCGTTGCACTTATACAAAAACTTGCCTAATTGGGGTGTGTGAGGAGTTTAAATTCGAAATTAGTTTAGCACCTGAAGCTATAGATACCCTTATACATGAGTATAAGCTTATCAGTATGTTCAAATTTATCTTGTGCATCTCATATATCTATTTTTGCACACTAAGTTAACCTGTCCCTCTTACAGTATAAATAAACTTTAAGAAGAGTAGTTTTTTTTAAAAAATAAATTCTTAATTATCCTTTTAACTTGATTCAAAGAACTTTATTTTCAAATGAATATAAATTGAACAAAAAAGCTGGAACTTAATTTAGTAAAAATATTCTTCCACATTATAATTGATTCCTCCAAGCTGGGCTGCTATCAGGGCTTCTGCCTTTTACAAGTAATAAACACACCTTAGACCACTTTATTTTTTAGATGTTAAATTGAAAATAACTATGAAAAAAAAAAACAACATGAAAATAAATATAAAAATAAAAGAAGAATAAATAAAAAAAAATTAGAAAAACAAAATGCAGTTTTGTTTCTTTTCCATAATATACTGGTTTTTAGAAATTTTTAACTTTTCTATACTCCTGTGCTACAGATAAGGAACGTTCTGTCGATCAACCATAATCTATATTAATTTTTAAAAAATGGTCATCATGATCTCTCTTCGAAATCGCTCGCTAGATAAAACTTTTTGTTTGTGTAAGAATTCATATTTTTTTAACCCACGCTAAGTGAACATTCATTCTCTATTAAGTTGCATAAGTATAATTATTACAATCTGTTACCAAGGGCGCCTGCAACGGGGTGCAAGAGGATGCACTTGCACCCCCCTGGCTTTTTTTAAAAAAAAAACAATACAGAAAAACAATTTTGTTATAAAAATTTTTTTATTAAAAATATTTTTATTCAAAAACAAATAATTAAGTAATTATTGATACACAACAGTTAAAAAATTGTTTAATCAAACAAGAATTGTAATCGTCTTGTTTGCTGTCCAAATCTGTTTATAAATTTTTCAATGAATTCTGAATCATCTTTAATTCTTTTTTATGCACACCGAGCATGCACAAACTTGGCAGATATCTAAGCTATATTTTTAAATTTCATTTAATAAAATATAAATAATATTATATTTTCTATTAGTTATTTAGTTTAACAAAGGTGTATAACACAAACTGACTACTCACAACTGTAAAACTTCATCAACACAATAAATATCAATTTTAAGCGTGCACAAACACGTTAGTATACGAAACTACTGTTTGTAGTTATTAGTGTTTCAATGCCAGCGCCAACAATACAGTTTATCGTGGTAAAATTTGCAAGCACTATATAGAAATTCGTACTTTTTTTTAAATATGTTAACAATGAAGTAATATATCTTAAAAAATATTAACAGATGGAAGAATATGTAATAACAAAACAAAATGTAATAACAGAATATTTAAAAAAATTTTTTTTTTTTTTGGGGGGGGGGGTAGTTTGTTAGAGGGTTGCACCCCCTTTTATATTATTCTGCCGGCACCCTTGTCTGTTACAGAAACTATTTAATTACTAGAAAATATGATGTTAATGTTTTAAAACTCTCAGTTCATTCCAAATTAAACACTTTAAAATATAAATCAAAATTATAATTTTCAAACTATTTCTTTAATGTTGGTTGGCTGGTTCTAATGCCACACGGGCTAAAGCCTGCTTGGTGAAACCGAACAAATTTAAGGCAGAGTGTGCGATTCTTGTTTTTCAGTGGCTCCATCTATGGCCAAGAATTCGACTTCGCCACACCTGTCTATCAGGCGGGCCCATTCTTGGCCAACAGAATTAAAGAGAAAAAGAATGTATATCATTGTTTGCCAAGGATACGACGCAAGTGTTTCACTTGAATAGCTATTTAAGACGAGAGGCGTATCTTCCCGAACTTAAGACCGTCGTAGCTGGCGAGTGGCGTGTCTTAAGATTGTTGCAGTTGAATTCCAGCCTTAAGACCTTCGCATATGTCGAGTGGCGTGTCTTAAGACTGTTTCAGTTGAACCCCAGCCTAAACAACATAATCCTCGGAACAAACTCAAATCCCTCTACAAATTCTTACAAGCAGCAAATCGCTTCCGACTTTATGCTACGAACTCCAGCTATCAATCAAGCCTCAACCCTAAATTATATTAAAGGAAATACAGAGCTAAAATTAAATTTGATAATTTCATGTTCAAAACAAATATCATTGTTTGTTCATATTCATTATTATAATATATCCTCCTAGTAACAAATATCATTTAATTTACAATGTCTTCAACTGCATTCATTTATAGTGTATCGAATTAAATTAAATCCAGCACGGGATTGCATTATTTCCGCACTCTTTTTGTGATAAAATAGTTAATAATTTAGTTTATTATGTTCAACAATTATTATATTATGAAAATAGTTTGTGAAAAATAGAAAATATTTGCATATCAATATAATTTAAAATTAATGTTTTGATATATGCATCTATTAATAAATCATATGCCTGCTGTACGGTGACAACACTATTCTATTTTACTTAGTTAAAAATTTAATCTAAGTAAGTAACTTGATACGGAATGCTCTTTTTTGTATCATGTTATTAAGGGCCTAATTTTATTCAGAATAAGTATCATCCTGTAAGTAAACCTTATTCTTGTTATTCTAACAAGAGTTTTTCAGGAAAAAGTCTGTCTAAGCACTAAAATTCATACTGGGGAAAAACCTTATTCTTGTAGTATATGTAATAAAAGTTTTTCACTGAAAAGTAATCTGAAAAAACACAGTCTTGTTCATACTGGTGAGAAGCCTTATTCTTGTAGCATATGTAACAAAAAAATTTCACGCAAAAGTAATCTCACTACACACAGTCGTGTTCATACTGGTGAGAAGCCATATTCTTGTAGTATATGCAATAAAAGTTTTTCTCAAAGTAAGCATCTAAATCAACACAGTCTTGTTCATACTGGTGAGAAGCCTTATTCTTGTATTATATGTAATAAAAGTTTTTCACTAAAACGTAGTCTGATAAAACACTGTAGTGTTCATACTGGTGAGAAGCCATATTCTTGTAGTATATGTAATAAAAGTTTTTCTCAAAGTCAGCATCTAAATCAACACAGTCTTGTTCATACTGGTGGGAAACATTATTCTTGTAGTATATGTAATAAAAAATTTTCACTAAAATGTTCTCTCACTATACACAGTCGTGTTCATACTGGTGAGAAGCCTTATTCTTGTACGATATGTAATAAGAGTTTTTCTCAAAGTCAGCATCTAAATCAACATAGTCTTGTTCATACTGGTGTGAAGCCTTATTCTTGTAGCATATGTAATAAGAGTTTTTCTCAAAGTCAGCACCTAAATCAACACAGTCTTGTTCATACTGGTGGGAAACCTTATTCTCGTAGTATATGTAATAAGAGTTTTTCAGAAAGTAAAAGACTGACTAAACACAGTCTTGTTCATACTGGTGAGAAGCCTGATTCTTGTATTACATGTTATAAGAGCTTTTCACGAAAATTTAGTCTGACAAAACAGAATTGTGCTCATATTGGTGAGAAACCTTATTCTTGTAGTATATGTAACAAGAGTTTTTCATTAAGAGGTAGTTTGACTTAACTTACCCAAGTAGCACAATTCACAAAAACGATATCGTAAAAACTTAGCTTTGAACATTGTACAATATCGTAGCGAAATATTGTACTATATAAAAATGGACCCCTTTTATAACGTATATTCAATATTGCAAAACAATATTGTTCGATATTGTAGGAACGTTGGGTAACGTCGATCGACATCTCTCTGCATTTACAAACGTTGTACTATGTCAACCGACATCGTCAACACGATATTCAAAAAACGAATGCTGTGGAATGCAGACAATCGCCAAAATTACGTTATTTGAGAAAATAAAAATTAGTTTTTGAAAATATTCATGCCTGCTTGTAAGCTGGAAAAACCTAACAAAACCGTTCTAGCTTGTTTAAAATTAAATTATTTGTTATTCCCAAAACTTGTAGAATTTTTTAATTATAAATATTTAATAAGTTTGGGTAGGCAGGTATATTTTACTATTATTCCAGAAAATAAGCTAGAAAGTAAATAGTTTTGTTAAGATATTTCTTCCCTTTTTCAGGGTACAAGCAGCCATTTATACTGTGAAATAATTTTAATATTTTAAGTGATTTGTGCAATAATTTTTACAGCATCTATATTTTACTATGTAGATTAAAATCACAATATGTTTAATTTAAAACGATAAACTTTTTTGCTGTGACGTTTTATTGTTATATAATCTGTATTTTACTAAAATAATATGTATGGGAAAACAAAATTCCTTATCTTCACAGCATCAGGTTCGATTTTAAGAAAACTGATTAAAAAGAAAAAAGAGCAATATTTACACTGATAGTTATAATAAAATAACAGGAGTCACTTCCTCAGATTTCTGACAAAAGGGTAAGCATGGTACAATAAGCTGCGATCTAATTTACTTATAGCCTTTATCCATTAAAGTGTTGCCAAAATATCTAATAGGGCTTGAACAGTTATCAAATGTGTAAATGAAATATAATCTTTATTAAATAGTAAATAATAATATACTAATTTTTATAATTTATTGCATTCTTTAATACAATCAATTGTTTCTAAAATAAAACTGTCAGTTGAGGCAAACTTAGTCTTCCTGCCTTCCCGGTCATTGGCGGTGGCAAGAACTTCACCAAATTTTTCAGCTTTTTCTAGTCAGCTAGTTTCTTTAAACAGTCTGAAGGAAGCAGCTAGTTTCTTTGAACAGTTTGAAGGTAGCAGCTGAAAAAAAAAATAAGACATGAACTGTGGTTAATTTTAATACTTTTAAATTAAAAGACAAATAGTTATATTGAAAAATTACATGAACTAAAGTAGACATGAGCACAACGCAAGTACCACTAACAGCCCTAAGTTGACAATTCTTTTGTATAGAATCAGAGCAGTTTTTATGTTTCCAGGAGCACCGTGCCTATTTTTATATGGGGGCCCTTTACGAGTAAGTTAATAACATATGGAAAATATTATGTTTTATAATATAATAGACAGAAAAAAGTTTTTCTTCGAAAAATTTTTTAAAAATTATTTGGTCACCGTTCGATGAGGTGATCTGGGTTCCAATCCCAGTATCGACTGGGATTGGAACCCGGCTAGTCAATACAAATTCCACATCTAACATGAGGTTACCACAGTGCTGATTTAGATATAGTGAAGTATTTTGTAAAGGTACTGCTAAGTGGTAATAAATTTTTAATCTTATATCAAAATAGATAAGTTAAGCTAAAAAGTTTTTTAAAAAATCTATGTACTCATTGAAATTTTTTTTCACAATTCTCTTTATAGAAAATCTGATTATGCCAAAGATACTATAAACATATTATGAGAAAAAATTACCAGTTAATAACTCTGCTGCTTCAAATAGACTTTGAAAGGGAAGAATGACACTATATCAGGAAAAAAACATCTGAATTCATCAGCCCCCTTTTCTTTCCTTCTATTTTTGACATATTAAGGTAATTTCTTTCTAATATAACCCATCTTTCTACTATAGCTTTAGAAATAAACATTTTCCACTAATAAAATATAATGTAGATTTTAATTCCATGCTTTTTTAATCAAAAGGTAGAATTTTAATTAACATTATTTGCATTTATTTTTAAATTCATGTTTATTAATTACTCTCTACAGCTATGCAAGTCTATATTAAGACAGCATTAAATGTGTACTTTAATTTGTACATTTAATGCCATCAATCAATCTCAAGAATCAAACAATTTTTTAAAAATGCAATTTCAAATGTGTTGGAATTTAACATACACCAAGAAAGAAAGCAATTTCAATAACTAAAATTAATTAATGTAGCAATTTATTTAAAATAAGTTTTAAAACTAGAAAAAAAATATAATAAAAGCATCAATAATTTAAAAACACTGTTTTTTAACTTTCAAAATCAATGATTTTTTTTAAAAAAAAAAAATCATTTGATTTAAATCATGTAATAAATCAAGCTGATTTAAATCAACAAACCCTGATAACTAGAAGAAGATGCCATGGTTGAGAAAAGATGCCATGAAAAACATTACAAAACCTTAAGAGCGGCTAACTTTCGAACTTTGAAACATACAATGCTGTAAAAGTATTAGAGTTCAGAATACAAACTAAGCAAAATAAAACAGGAAGGACCAGGGTAGTTAATTGATCTGATTCAATAACTGATCCATTTTAGTGCAAGATAATGACTCACGAAAAAGTAAAGTCTTATTACAAATTTTAAAATTCTAAGTCTATAAAATTACCTAAGATGGCGTTTGTAACAGCTGAGAGGCTTTCAAAACACTGTTTCCTCATCGCCAATTCCAAGATGGTGTTGAAGTAAAAGAACATAAATAGCCTTTACAGATGGTTTCAAAATAACATATCTGAAAGAAAAAAAAGATATATATATATATATATATATATATAATGTTTTAATAACCATTACAAAATGTACCTCATATTTTATCATCAATTAAGACCACACAAGTAAAACGGGCATAGGATTGCTGAAGAAAGGAATTATCTACATTTTTCATTTTTATAATATATTATTTCTTATTTCAGTCACTTTATTCTCTAAAAGAGTTCTTGCATTAGTTCTTTACTTTGTATATGAGAAGCTTCCAAAGCAATGGCCTGTGCATAAATATATTAAACATTGCAATATCAGATTGTATGTTAACGAATCCAATTATCAAGAATTCTATGTATAAATAGTGTGCAGAGACATACCCAAACCATTAAAACACTTATCATGTGATAAGTGTTTTATTGACTGTGCAGTCATATTTGACTTAAGAATCACATAAGTTAAAATATGTTGCAAAGTTGGGACAGATTCAGCTATGGATTGCTTTTCATTTTGATATGTACATGGTATCTGCGACATTTTAGATTTTCAAATCCCTGACTTTCCATCAATAATTCCAAGAAGTTGTCATGATTTACCGAAGTTACTATTTTATCCGACAAAAACACTACAATAAATTCAAAAAAGCATTATAATAACATTAATTGAAATGATAGGTATAACCAAAGCTGTTATACTCTGAATCCTTGAAGCAGAATTTTTTCGAGCTATTTGCGACAAAACTCTCTAGCACTAATATCTTTCTGCAAGATACTTTTCACAAAAATAAACAGTTATGTTACTAATTTAAAATAACAAAAGCACTGTGTTTAAAACAAAAAACTATGTATAACTTTTTTTTAAATTGAGCGTATAATTTTTATTATAACATTACATGCAACATTTTCGCATTTTGTTGAGAGGAAATTATTTTTTTCGCCTTTTGTCATCACAGTAAAAAAAAATTGCAAATTATTAAATCCGCAGTATTACTCGGCGAAAAATAAAGATTGACAACAAATTCACACGAATTGGTCACCTCAAATGAGTGTTTCGTTTCTTGATTAGGCTGTTGTACAAAAATATCGTATAATAAATATCAGATTTAAAAACTATGGAGAAATCAATAGCAATAACTGATAAAATTCGACAGAATTATTGACCTAAAAAGTAAATACCCAAATACAAGATTCGAATTTTTCAGGTTGCTTATCGGGATATTTAAAATCCACTTGAAAATCAACATCAATAACTGACGAAAATACAACAGAAAAAAACCCATCAATTTATGCTACTATTGGCGTATATTGAACACGCCAAAAAGTTATAATTCAAATGCATGATTCAAATATAACTGGTAAATTTCTGTCAAAAAATAAATAAAAGTAAATTTTATTTTTTTTTCAAAAGAAAAATCTTTCTGCAAGAACTTTGTAATGTTCAGCGACAATGTTGCTGTGTCTCTGCAAATCTGCTACGGGGCTCTAAATCTTCTCATTTATTGATATTAAACTTAAAAAATTGAGTAAAGAAAGAGTTAAAGCATTTAAATAGCTGAATAAAAATACAAAAGTAAATAACTTTTATATAGCTCTTTAAGGCTGCTTTTTTTCTTCTTAAAAGTAAGTGTAACATAAAAAGCCTAAACAAGAATTTTAAATTGATTAAAATAAAAAAACAATTAAACAAATAAAATAATTAATGAGATTCTGAAATCACTGAAGTTTAAAAGATTATTTGCTCTAGAAAGGATGTTCTTTCCTTAAGTATTTTAAAGAACACAATTGAAACATTTTATATTTTAATAAAATACGATTAAGATTGGATATTTTGTTACAAATTCAGATATTCAGAACGCTATGAAATTCGGGGGATTCTATTTTTAAAGTTAAGATTTTTCAGTAACCTAAATCCGCAATTTTTAAAAAAATAATAGTAAAGATCATGACAAATTTTGTTCAATATAGAAATCCATGACTTTCTAGGTGTGCTGATACCCTATATGTACCCTAATAAATACATATATGTACCCAAAGAATAGTATCAGGAGAGATATCCTATTCTTTGGCAAGAGCAAATGGGAGGAACGTTGAACGTCATCTTTCAGACATTTTTTTAGTCCGAGAAAAGCAGACAAATTGTTATAGTGCACAGAACTAATAAAAGTAAACAAGATCTTTGGGAATATCAGAATTGAATAATGTGATATAATTTAATAGTTAACAAACTTCAGTCTATGTAAGTTAAAACCCCTCCTGAAATTATGAATTATTTGATTAATGAGCTACTCAGTTCGGTAAGTAAGATGTAGACATATAAAATTTTCATGATTCAATTATTTTTTTTTTGTAATTTAAACATTATATATTAATTAGATACAGTGAGCATAATATTAAATAATAATTAAACACATAAACACACACACTGCAAACTTGTACGGTTGAGAAAAAAACTTCTTACTAGCAGCAACATTAGATATCTTATTAAATCTTCAGTGTACATATTAAATCAATCTAGTAGACATACTAAATCTTCAATTTAAAATTTCGAAGAAAAAAAACATTTCAATCTACCATGACAAATTTATAATTAAAAAATATGCAAATATGATCCATTTGTTAGCTCACTTTGCTCTTAAATTTTTAATTAGTTCAAGTACTAAAAAATATTTTTCATCAAACGTACAATTTGGCAGGTGTGAAAAATATAAAC
The DNA here is from genome assembly GCF_982258835.1 of Parasteatoda tepidariorum. Taxonomy (NCBI): domain Eukaryota; kingdom Metazoa; phylum Arthropoda; class Arachnida; order Araneae; family Theridiidae; genus Parasteatoda; species Parasteatoda tepidariorum. Next base: position 89,202,294 of record NC_141763.1, on the reverse strand, counting down.
ATAAGCATGTCAGAAGGCTTAACATCTCCAAACATACTATAAAATTACGCCACTGTTTGTGAATATGAGAATTGAATAACGTGATATAATTAAATAGTTAAGCAGCCTGGACAAGAAAAAGGTGGAAATCAATGTAATTCTTGCAATATATAATTTAATTATATATATTAAAAACAGCACATACCTGCCAAGATCAGAGAATTCGTTCACTTCAACAAGGTGCATTAATGCCCCTTCATCTTCAACTGGTTTGAGTTTTCGGGCTCGCTAAATCGAAATAATTTTCATTCCATTTACATTATGAGCTAAGGTATAAATCTTATGAGACGAATTTAGATTTAAATATAAGTAGACAAAAGATAAATAGATCGCAGGTGTAGCGGTAAATGATAAACAGCATTTTAACGGGTTATGGTTACGGTTCCGAGTGGTATAGATCGTAGATTTCAGTATTTAGAGAAAAAATCGATGTCGTGACAAAAACACGATTGCAATATTGATATCAAATATTGTCCAGGGTTGTTCGGATGTCTCTAAATTTATATTTCAAACTTATTTTTTGGAATTATAACAATTTGACGTAATTTTTTGTCTTTTAAATGATTAATTTTGATTTAAGGACACAATAAAGTTTTAAATGATAAGTTTTACAAACATATTTTTAATGTGAAATCGACGGGAATCGTACAATATCGTACACACAATTTCGATTTTCGCCAATATTGACAATGTCGGTCGATGTAAACTAAAGCTGTTACAATATCCCTGTGCTACTTGGGTAGTCATCTTCATAGTGGAGAGAAACCTTACTCATGTACAAGGGCGCGTGCAAGAGGGTGTGCTTGCACCCCCCTGGCTTTTTTTTTCTAAGCAATTAAAGAGATACAGAAAAACAATTTTGTTGTAAAAAATTTTCTATTCAAAAACAAATAATTAAGTAATCATTGATTAAAAATTGTTTAATCAAACAAAAATTGTAATTGTCTTGTTTGCTGTCCAAATCTGTTTATAACATTTTATTAATGAATCCTGAGTCATCTTTGGTACTTTTCTTATGCACACTGAGCATGCACAAACTTGGCAGATATCTAAGCTATATTTTTAAATTTCATTTAATAAAATATAAATAATATTATATTTCCTATTAGTTATTTAGTTTATAACATATAACACAAACTTACCCAAGTAGCACATAACATTAGATAATATCAGAAAATCCGCAAAATCTAACGTTATATTACACAACTTGTAATATTAGAAAGATATAAAAGGTCGCTGTTTGCTCAGCCTTATATAATATTAGATTCTATGCAAACTAATATTATCTAGCGTTCGCCATAATATTATTTTGCATTAGTTTTGATGCTATATAATATTAGATTTTGTATTTTCTGATATTATTTTGCTTTGCTTTTTATTTTTTTGGAGTAAGCAAGAGGAAGATAGTAGAATAATTCGGCGATATAATTTTACTTAATTTTCTGTATTGTTGTGAAGCACTAAAACATAGAACAATAGTTTTATGTCATTCCATGCATTATTTACTTATCAATACAGAAATACTAAATAAAGTTATATTAGCAAATTCTGCTACCTTCCATTTTTCTCCTCTTTACTCCAAAGTATATCTTATGTTCAGTTGATTTTTTTTAATATTTCAAACTTAATTAGGAAATATTTTGTTGCAACTTTTATTGATATTTTTTTTTCATTTCTTCATACAATGGGTATTAAAGCAAATTTTATATCATTAATAATTTTCAAGTCCCAATTTAAAATGTACTCTTAATTTTTTTTTTTTTTTTTTTAAAAAAAAGAGCCTATTTTATCAAAAGCTCAATTGAATTTGTTAGTTTGCAATATATTTTAAAATTTGTAATTTAAGACATTTGTAATTTTACAATTATCAATCATCATTTATATTCTGAAATTGTAAATTAAGAAAACCACACTACATAATTGCTAAGTTAAATTTACATTTAAATTGAGTTGAAAATTTACCTGAATTTTTTTTTTTCTACTAGTATATAACTAAGTTATTCATTTCCAAAAATATTAAAATAAAATTATAACTCAAATTTTTAAATTGTTATTTTTTGTAATAACTGACACAATAAAGAAAATTGAAAATTATTCAAATTACTTACTTGCATAAATTATTTCACTTCTATCATTGAAATTAAACAGAGAAATACTTACGTAACTTTATCCTTTTACAATCTGAAATTTTACTTACGAAACACAAGAAACAAAACCTAAGGGCACCTGTAGAAATATTATCAGGGAGTGGAAACAAAAAGAAATTTTATGAATTTTAATTAAAAAAACTTGCAATTATTTTTTGTAATGTAAAAATAATTTTACTTTGGGACATCAGAAATTTTTAACGATTCAATAATTAGTTAAAGGTACTATGTTCTTTTATTTACTTGAAGTTTAGATAACATTTATATGTCAAGACCAAAAAAAAAAATTAGTAAATATTGTATTTTATCAGAATTAAATTTTCACAAACATTTAATTGCATACAAGAATGAGACGAAAAAACATAACATACTTTTTTACTATAAGTTGCTTTTGTATTGATCCAAATTTGACTGCCATCAGTTACTTTTTCAAAACCCTGCTATCACAAAATTTTTCTTTAAAATCAACTAATTCCTTGCTTGTATTTCGCTGATAAGAGTTTATGCTTCATGAACATAGTAAAAACAAACATAACATTATAGGCAAATGTCTTGAATGAGACTTTAAGAAAAAAAAAAAAGAAGATGCAATTCTACATGTTTTCACAAAGAATATACAAGACCTTAAAGATGAAAGTTTGAGCAATATTCTTTTAGGAATTTTAATCATGATATAAATGTTATTCAGTCAAAAGAACTTTTCACGATTATGATTATTTTACAATAATATGATTTTAAACATGATAAAAATAAAAAAGCATAAATTCTTGTCTCAAATTTCAAATAAATAATTATGTGAAAATTTCCAAAATTAAAATAATAAACTCAATGTTGATGATGAAAATCCTCAAGAGTTTCAGTTACACTTTAAAATCAGCATTAAAAAAAATTGCTTCCGATATCATACCGAAAGATTAAAAAAAAAAAAAATTTTAAATATTCAACTGTTACAGTAATTAAGAAAAAATAAATCCATAATAAATATAACTATTTCACAGCATAATACTTTTATTTAAAAACAAAACACACTGTAATATAAATTTCATCCAATTGTAAATGTAATACATTACCTTTATTGTTCAAAATTAAAGTCGACAACTTTGTGGTAAAACAAAAGTTAAAAATACTTAATTGTTATTAATAAAATCATTTTCTTTTCATAACTTTAAACTGTTTGATACAGTTTGAGTTCTAATTATTAGTCTATATTTGCTTGAAAATATATTTCCAAGTGGTCGTTAAATGCTTTTATGAAAAATTCAGCAACAGTTTTTGTATGCACCACAAAAAAACAGGGATGAACTTCACAAGTTTCCCTCTTTCTCCAAACTTCAACATGACAGCATCTTTCTTCAACATGATGACTTAAATGGTAGATTTAAAGTGGTCCTTGCTGAATAATCACTGTTAAAATCATTCGTAGTAAGGATCGAACTTAATATTCCATCAGAGTGTGCCATTTCCATTTGTAGTGTCTTGATAGTAGATTTCCTTGAAGATGAAAAGCTATACTGAAATTTAAAAAGAAAATACATCAGATTTTGCAATGGAAAAAAAAATTATAACTATTAAACATTGAATATTTATTTGATACTTTAATTATTTAATTTGAAAATGTTTTTCAGAAATTGTAATATCCTTTACAATGAAATTAAATGGTTTAATTGCGGTATCGATACCAGCGTAAAAAAAATTTCTTTAGTGTCACACAAAAAATAACAGTGTGAGAAGGAGATCAACAAAAAGAATTTAGCTCATAAGCACTCCCAAGCAAACTATCATATATTTAAAAAATAAAAAAAAATCAAATTGCAAAACCTTTCAACTTCTTTTATTAGAACAGAAAATAACTACTCGCTATGTGGCAAATCAACAAAAAGAGTGCCGAAAAATATTAAATAAACAAATGCTTATTTTAAAAATCGTATAAGTACATAAATGTAAAAAGATACTATGAGAATTCAAAATCATCAATTTATGGTTGAAAAACACGGGTAGAATGAGAATTCTTTAACAATTCACATATTTCAAAGTTGTAATATATATATTATTTATATTTTGCCCTCCCCATTAATATGTTTACATAACGTTCTTTAAAAGTCAATATGCATAATATTTATATTTTATTGTTTAGTTAAATTTTTAATCTCAGATCTCATAAGCACTAATAGAAATTTATTTAAAAACTTCATTAAACAATAATTATTTATTAGACTAATTATTATTGTAATAATTATTTAATAAATATTTATAACTAAAAGAAACATTACAGAATAGGACAAACTCGAAAGGTATAACTCCGGGCAAACAAATACATATTTTTTAAAAAAAAATTGCAAGTTTAAAATCTATTTGGCGATTGCAGTTGGCGGGACAGATCACGATACTGAAATATCCCCAAGAAATTTAAATAAAAATGTTTAATTCTTTTTTTTACAATATTTTAGACATGAAATTTTAATACAGTAACAATATTGTTTGTATTGAATGTTAAACATTCTAGAATTTAATGGTTTAAACTGTGCTAAAAGTAGCAGATCATTAATTTTCTAATTGTTTTAACTTGGCTAATTTGTTTACAGACAACTATTTTTATCTTTTTCATTGTTGCAGAAAAACTTTGTCAGGGTTAAATTACTTAGCAAACATTGTTTTACAAGCATATTTTGAACCAATTACATTACTTATTATTAAAGCCCGGAATTTCAGGCAATAAAAAATGCAAAAATAGGCAGGCAAAAAGGCATTTAAAAAGCTTGAAATAGGCACTTAAAAAAGGCACTTAAAATTGGAGCAAAATGGTAGTTGGTAATGCCTAAAAGCCCATATAGGTATCCAAGGTATAAAAAAAGTTGCTAGAAGTATCTGGTATACCTACATATCGGACAAAGACATATGACAAAGACATATGACTCGGACAAAGACATATTTCTTTTTTCCATGTGTTCAATAGCTCCAGGGAGCTTCCCAAAATAAGTTGAAATAAAAGTCAGTTAATTTTTTATTTTAGAACTGCTAGGCAGATTTTTACTTTTTCTTATGGATATTGCCTCTTCATCCGAAAAGCTGGTAAGGAGTCGAGTAACTTCCTCAAAATTTGTGCAGTAGTATGAGACTGCTGAAATCCATGTTCCCCATCTCGTAAGGATCGGTTTAGGAGGTAATTGAATGTCTGGTGCAATTTCTTTGAACTCTTGAAGGGGCTTTCACAAATACTTTTTTCACACTAGAAACAAGCAAATCTACCTCAGGATAGAGACCTCTTACTTCCTCTGCTATCCTGCGCAATGCATGAGCAAGGCACGATAGATGGATCATATTAGGAAATAAAACTTTTAAGGCATTTCCAGCTTTTTTCGTGTAGGAGGCTGCATCTGTAAGAAATAATAGCACTCTTTCATGCTCAGTACCATTTGGCCAAAGTAAAGCCAGTGCATTAGTGAACAACTGTGCAATTGTAGTACTGTTAGTCTTTTGCGACTGTTCAGATGTCAACAAAAAGATTTTATGTTTTTCAAATGGGCCCATAACACCAACAATAACATTCGCAATATATCGTCCAGTTACATCTGTCGTTTCATCTATAGATAGCCATATGTTTTTCGTTCCGATTTCATTTTGAATAGTTTTAAGAACTTCGGTGTACCAGTCATCTAAATAAGTTTTCCTTAAAGTTGATTCACAGGGCACACTTTGATTCGTATATTTTTTCAAAAAAGCTCGTATGCTTTTATTTTCAAGTTTCCACAGCGGAATGCCGGCATCTACAAATGATCTGCATAAATCCATTGCAAATTCCGATTTGCGAGAAGATAATTGAAAACAGGTGGGAATCAGAGTCGGTGTTTTCCCATCTTTTTTATCTTTTGCTGTTTTATACTTAGATGTCTCCAAGTGCTGAGATATAAAATACTTCTTTTCAAAATTTACTGACTTCTCGCATGCCTTACAAAACAGAATGCTCCCATCAGTAGAAAACACATCCGACCCAAACTCTTTCACAAAACTGTCCAGTTTTTTGCTTGTACAGGCTTTTACTTTAGGCATTTTTGAAATAACTAGTACTAGAAAACTTTTTCGTGCTCCTGCTACAATGTGCTCAACCAGCTTGGTGAATTCGTTTTGTAGATAAGAGAGCATACGAGTTATTCGATGGTGTATGCTATATGGGGCTATATGGGCCGTAAGTAAGAATAAATTCTATTGACTGTAAGTAAAAATAACTCCTATCTTTTCACTCCCTTTCTCTCTCTCTCCTTGCAAAGCGCATCGGGCGAAGGTGACGCCACGAAGAGACGGAGAGAAAATATTAATAAGACAAAAGGAATAAAGTCCTATTCTCCATAAATGCATTACAATACGTCGGATGACAGTCAACCATTTCTGTACTTCAAAATTTCTTCATTTTGCGTTTATGCTCGGTCAAAAGCACAAAAAGCTTTGCAGAAAATTTTTAAATTAGACAGAAATAGGCATTTATGAACAAAAGGAAAGAAAAAGGCATTTTCAGAAGAAAACGTTTAAAAAAGGCAGAAAAGGGCATTTATGGCATTTTGCCTGAACTTCCGGGCTCTACTTATTATTTATATTTAAAAAAGTGGTGAAAAGTGTTAAATAAACAATTGCTTATTTTCTTCCATTGTATAATTTAAAATCTGATTAATGTAAAGGAACATCAATGTAAAAAGATACTATGAGAATTTAAAATCATCAATTCATGGTTGAAAAATCATATAGAAGGAGAATTCTCTAACAATTCACATAATTCAAAGTTGTAAATATATAAAATATAGTTCGCCCCTTCCCCCAAATATTTTGACATAGCATTCTTTAAAAGTCAGTATACCCAACATTTACAACATACCCAACATTTGTCAAATATTTTTTTCTTATAGTTTAACTAAATTTTTACAGCATTAGATTGTTTCTAACAGGAATTTATTTAAAAAATATAATTTAATCAAAGCTCTACATTCACCATAATCACCATTTTGAATAGACCATATTATTGTTCATTTTTTAATCATTTACAAATTAATATAAATAATGATACATCAAAAACATACAGATTAGCCTATATTCAAATAAAAATCAGTCTATATTTAAAGAAAAATGCTTAATTGATTGTTGTACAATATTTTAATCATAAAATTTTAATATGCTAGTAATATTGTTTGTATTAAACATTCTACAATATAATGGTTTTAACTGCGCTAAAAGTAGCAGATTATATATAGATATATATTTCTTACTTAACACGGCTAATTTATTTACAGACCATTACTTTTGCCTTTTTCATTTTTGCAGAAAAACAGTGCTTATTACTTACAGCTAGACAATACGTTTCAACAAAGAAGTCAACAACTACGAATGAACAATAATAATCACAATATAAAATATTTACTGACCTTATTGAATACATGATCAATAAATTAATTCTTAAATGTTTTAATTTAGCGGTAAAGTTTATTAAGTAGGTACACTGAATGTTTCTACAACATCTACAATCTCAAACATATCGTGCTTTAAATTACTTTTCTACCTGATTTTTAACTCAAGGAAAAAACATTACCTACATAACTACGATACTAATTTATCATGTAACCATCATTGACATTTATAAAGTTTGCAAAAAACTACTAAATTATAAATACCTTAAATAGCAGAAACGAAAGCTCATGAGCGGAAACAAGATCGCCATCTTGTCGTCTTGTAAACAAGCAGAAGGAGCAGCAGACAACTCAACAGAAACAGTTGAAAAAGTTTTTCGAGTTTAATCGTTCGCAAACTACCACTCATATTATCTGCCATAAAATAGCATTGGCTGAAAATGATATTTTAGGAAATATTTAATTTATCGTTTTCTTTCATAAATAAATGTTTATTTATTAATAATATGGGATAACCTTTCGCAAAAATGTCGCGCTGGACCAAAAGTAATGAAATAGATGATAATTTTGAAAGTCCGAATGTTAGATCGAATACTTTTTAATTTTATATAATATTAGCTCTAATATTAGAAGATGGGATTCAATAGTATTGCGTTTTCTAGCACGGCAGTATTATATTGCATCTTTCTAATATTAGATCATATCTTTTTGCTACCTGGGTAGTGACTTTTCACAACTGTAAAACTTCATCAACACAATAAATACCAATGTTAAGAGTGCACAAACACGTTAGTATACGAAACTACTGTTTGTAGTTATTTGTGTTTCAAAGTCAGTAGCTATGCCAGCATCATCAGGACAGTTTCTCGTGGCAAAATTTCCAAGTAGAAGAAATTCTTACTTTTTTTTAAATATATTGTTAACAATGAAGAAATGTATCTTGAAAAAAATTAACAGAGGAAAGTATGTGTAATAACAAAACAAAATGTAATAACAGAATATTTTAATTTTTTTAGGGGGTGGGGTAGTTTGTAAGAGGGTTGCAACCCCTTTTATATTATTCTGCCGGCGCCCTTGCTCATGTAGTATATGTAATAAAGCGATATAACAAGAGTATCTCACAAAAATTAATCTTACGGATCACAGGTGTGCTCATACTGGTGTGAAACCTTGCTCGTGTAGTATATGTAAGCTTTTTCAAGAAAGAATTATCTAACTAGTCACAGTCATGTTATTGCTATTTAAAAGCCATATTCTTGTTTATGTTAAAAGTTTTATTTTCACTTAAGGTCCATCTAATTTATTGTAGTTTTATTCATACTTGTGAAAAACTTCATTTTTGTAATATATTTTTTAAAAAAAAAAAAGAGTATTTAATTTTTCAAAAGCTGACTTTACTGTTCGTGTTTTCACTGGTGAGAAACCTTTTTGTTGTAGTATAATGGAATGAGAGTTTTTTCTCAGAAATGTCATCTGACTAAATACAATATTGTTGATACTAGTGACACACAGTATTTTTGAAGTATGTGATAAAATAGTTTTTTTAAATAATATCTAAATGTTTGCACTCATGTTCATATTGGTTTTAATTTACCTTGATTTGCTGGATTATATTACTTTTTTTTACAATCAGTTATGTTTGACTAAAGTATAAATTGTTATTTATTTTCTTAGCATTAGAATCCTGAGTTCAAGTTAATATGATTTTTTAAATGAAAAAAAAAAAAAGACTTCTAGTCACTTTTAATTAAAATTATTTGTAACATCTTTTGTTTAATAAATCTTTTCTAACACGTGTTGTACAATTATTTTTATAAAAGTAGCTCTTGTAATTGTATTACTGAATGTTTATTTGTAATTTAAAAAAAAGACAAGTGGTGAAAAACACAAATTAATATCTAAAATTACTTTTGGTATTAATATTTGTAATGAAAATTTCACTAATTGAGAAAAAAATTAAAGTTATATTATCTGTTCAATTAATTTTACTCAGTAGTTTTTGGTTGGTGCCCTTTTAAGTATGGAGGGCAATAAGCAGCATTTTCGTCATATTTTACTTTTTTACTATAGAAAAGGTGAAAATGCTGTTCATGCCAGAAAGAAATTAACCAATGTGTATGGAGAAAATGTGTTGACAGTGCGCCAGTACTGGATTACCCATTATGCCAGACTAGACCATGGCCTAGGGCCATTTGAAAATTTTATTTTTATATGCATCGATTGGCTTTTGAATAGTTTAAATGTTTCGCAAATAAAGTACATTTTCGCAAATAAAGCTCATTCGCAAATAAAGTACATAAGTGCATTTTTTGCATCCGCGTATTCTATCTAAAGATATCATGCCCCCGTTTTGAACGAACTTCGAAATGGTTATGCCCATAAAATTGTAAAATTGGAATTTTTTTAATTGTTACATAGTATAATTTTACGGACAAAAAAAGGGGCTATTTTAATCAGGGGACTAGATGTTAATATATATTGTAAATAAATACAAAGAGACCAGGTGCGGCGCCAGTAGGGGGTAGGAGGGGGCAATTGCCCCCCTGTCGGGACGAATTTAAATGTCGTCGGGAAAACAATACCGTCTTGAAAAGAAATAAAATAATTTTTTTTTTAAGAAGTAATTTTTTTTTTTTTTTTTTTTTTGAAATTGAGAATAAATAAAAAACTTAAAGACGAAAATGCATTCTTTTTACTTGCACTTTACCTCCTACTTCCTGTTCACTTTTCCTCTGAAAATTCTGAGGGACATGTCTTTTGTTTGTGTCCATATGGAAAGTCATTCAACACCCCATGATACTCATGTTACCACACTTTTTGAGACTGACCATAATGCATGTACACTTTCTCCGCATTCAATGAAGAAAAGTATTTTGTTAAATGTCACGCCGTTTAATGTAAAGAATTCGATTTTTAAATTATTTGGAAGTAGTGAAGAACTAAGTTTGATCTGCCAATCTTTTTTTTTTTTTTTTTTTTAAATTTGCTCTTAAATAGTGTATATATTTATATATCCTAATAAATTCAATTATAATTGCTTATATAAGATTTAAAATATTTAAATAGACTAAAGTATTTAAATAATATAAATTTTGGTAGTAATAACTACCAAGTTGTTTTATGAACTACAATAAAGAGGGCATCAATCATTCTGTAGTTAAAATGCACGTGCTATTCAACCAGAAATAGTTTTTCTAATCATGAAAATACATAATTTTTTTTAAATACAATAAAAAAATAAGGATTAATGAAATGGATCTACAAATCAGGATTGTAATTTCTGCTCTCGTCGGAAAAGTTCATCTTCCTGTCGAAACTTTTTTTTTAAAAAAAAAACCGACGAAAATAATAATTTATTCAATTATGCCTAATTTTATTTATTTATTTATTTATGCGTTTTTTGTATTATATACACCGCTTTCTCCATAATTGTGCTATGGAGGAATGGCAAAACTGCACAGCAACTGCTTTAATCGACATATAACGCGTTTACATTATAACGAAATTTATAATACTGCATATTAAATTTTCCGTTGTTTTTTACAACTTAATAAATGCCTTAAACCTTATGTCTTGCAATAAATTAATCTTATTCAATTTTTTTGTTATTATTTATTTACTTATTTTTGGTAAAATTTAAATTATATTTATTCATTTAACAAGAATTTTGTATGAAACAAAAAGGAAAAATATTAATCATTCAGAATTAACTTATTTTTGCTTTATAAATGTACATACGTTGCAAGGTTTATTCATCTTCCCTTTCTTTTTCATTAGTCGATTGACGATTAATACAGATTAAATTTAATATGTTATAAAAAATTTAAAAAAAAACGTATTAAAATTCTTTTAAAATTAAAATGAAAAATA